>NW_028122561.1:0-97478 GCF_965194805.1 Balaenoptera borealis | reverse complement strand
CAGCCATAGTGTGTTTTCTGCATGTGTGACTCTGTTCTGTTTTGTAATTCAGTTCAAGTGTAACGGTTTTTACATTCCCTCTATCAGTGATACCTTAGGAGAAGTGTCCTTTTCTGTGTGACTTATTTCACTTAGAATCGTCGTACCTAAATCCACTCATCATGCTGCTACTAACCTTATGACATTGATTTCATGGCTGAGTGATATTCCATTGTACATAAGGACCACAACTTCTTTATCCATTTTTCTCTTTCCTGGGATATTTAAGGTGGAATGAAGTGGAGGTCCTTGTCAACAGAGCAGCCCTCAACTTTGGGGTGCTTGTGTCTTGCTGATTTTTCATTTTCCCAATTTATACCCCCATGAGTGGAAGTGCCCTATGCTCTCTAAGCTGTGTTTTTCAGATGTTTCAGGACACACCGTGCACTTCTCCAGAGTGGCTGTTGGCAATTTACATCCCGCCCATCAGCGTAGCAAGGCTCCCATTTCTCCATGGCCTGTCCTGCATTTCTGGTTTTGACACTTTTTTCAGCATGGCCCTTTTGACCGATGGGAAGCGAGACTTCTCTGTAGCGCTGATTTGCCTTTCCAGGTTGCTTGGTTGGCCAAAAAGGGCGTATGCGTTTTTTCCTGAATATATTCAGGAAAAAACGCATACGCCCTTTTTGGCCAAGGGCATCATTGTCAACGTTTTGCCGCTTTTCATGTGCTTTAAAGGCGATTCGTATCTACCTCCTGAAATCTGTTTCGTGCAATTCTGCCTTGATTTCAAATCCTCTTCTTTGCCTTCCCTCAATATATTTGTGGACGAGAGTTATCATTTATAACTCTGCAGGTTTGTGAATTGCAGTGCCCTGAACCTCCATTTTACAACTCGCTTTTTTGGGAGCTGGCCGCAAAAGCGCAGGATGGCTTCAGGCCCTGTTCTGGTTCCGGGGGGCAGGCTGAGCCTGTGGTTAATTCTTCTTCCTGATGGGAAAATAGAGTGACCTGTGCCTGTCCCGACACCAAGAGCTAGTCTCTCGTTGGTTCCCCGTCTTCCCGTTCATCCTCAGGACAAATTGCAACCTGTACGGAACAGGAGGTTAAAGGTGCTGATGCTCCAAGTAGGGAGATTGCTAGTAAAGGGGCTGGAATGGCGAACCCGGGCACAAGGAGATGAGAAATGAGGTGCGTTTTAGAAACCTTTCCCCATCACACGGTGTACCATCTTCTGGGTTTCTCATGCATGTTTTCGATGTAGGAAGATGCCCTTGAAGCTGGAGATTTGGGACCCATGCGATGGGTACCACGCAGTATTCCTTTAAAGGGTCTGCGTTTGCTCACCCAACCTCACCAAACCTCTCAGCCCCAAGAGTGTCCACCCTTATGTCTCATCCAGCTGTGGGTCTAGATATGGTCAATCCAGGTTGCATCACAGCCCCTGAACTCATTGTGTAAGAATTTCTATCTCTTTCACTGTCGTTGTTTCATGGGTTTTTCAAAGTAATTTATTTTCATAATGGGGTTTAGCTGCTTTTCACGGCTGTGTTTATGCCGCTTTCCACCCACTTGACACACTAACAGAGAGATATCAATACATAGGCTTTAAGATTATTACTAGTCAGATATATTCTTGTGCGGTGAGTAGGGCGTGTTGAGTCCAGTTCTCTGAGCAAGGAGTAGGTCTTGTCTACTACATATTGGGTTTATGGAATGGTATCTGAGCTAATTTGATACCCTTGTTTTATGTATCACCCCACCTCACCTTTCCCGTTAAGCAGCCATAGTGTGTTTTCTGCATGTGTGACTCTGTTCTGTTTTGTAATTCAGTTCAAGTGTAACGGTTTTTACATTCCCTCTATCAGTGATACCTTAGGAGAAGTGTCCTTTTCTGTGTGACTTATTTCACTTAGAATCGGTCGTACCTAAATCCACTCATCATGCTGCTACTAACCTTATGACATTGATTTCATGGCTGAGTGATATTCCATTGTACATAAGGACCACAACTTCTTTATCCATTTTTCTCTTTCCTGGGATATTTAAGGTGGAATGAAGTGGAGGTCCTTGTCAACAGAGCAGCCCTCAACTTTGGGGTGCTTGTGTCTTGCTGATTTTTCATTTTCCCAATTTATACCCCCATGAGTGGAAGTGCCCTATGCTCTCTAAGCTGTGTTTTTCAGATGTTTCAGGACACACCGTGCACTTCTCCAGAGTGGCTGTTGCCAATTTACATCCCGCCCATCAGCGTAGCAAGGCTCCCATTTCTCCATGGCCTGTCCTGCATTTCTGGTTTTGACACTTTTTTCAGCATGGCCCTTTTGACCGATGGGAAGCGAGACTTCTCTGTAGCGCTGATTTGCCTTTCCAGGTTGCTTGGTTGGCCAAAAAGGGCGTATGCGTTTTTTCCTGAATATATTCAGGAAAAAACGCATACGCCCTTTTTGGCCAAGGGCCTCATTGTCAACGTTTTGCCGCTTTTCATGTGCTTTAAAGGCGATTCGTATCTACCTCCTGAAATCTGTTTCGTGCAATTCTGCCTTGATTTCAAATCCTCTTCTTTGCCTTCCCTCAATATATTTGTGGACGAGAGTTATCATTTATAACTCTGCAGGTTTGTGAATTGCAGTGCCCTGAACCTCCATTTTACAACTCGCTTTTTTGGGAGCTGGCCGCAAAAGCGCAGGATGGCTTCAGGCCCTGTTCTGGTTCCGGGGGGCAGGCTGAGCCTGTGGTTAATTCTTCTTCCTGATGGGAAAATAGAGTGACCTGTGCCTGTCCCGACACCAAGAGCTAGTCTCTCGTTGGTTCCCCGTCTTCCCGTTCATCCTCAGGACAAATTGCAACCTGTACGGAACAGGAGGTTAAAGGTGCTGATGCTCCAAGTAGGGAGATTGCTAGTAAAGGGGCTGGAATGGCGAACCCGGGCACAAGGAGATGAGAAATGAGGTGCGTTTTAGAAACCTTTCCCCATCACACGGTGTACCATCTTCTGGGTTTCTCATGCATGTTTTCGATGTAGGAAGATGCCCTTGAAGCTGGAGATTTGGGACCCATGCGATGGGTACCACGCAGTATTCCTTTAAAGGGTCTGCGTTTGCTCACCCAACCTCACCAAACCTCTCAGCCCCAAGAGTGTCCACCCTTATGTCTCATCCAGCTGTGGGTCTAGATATGGTCAATCCAGGTTGCATCACAGCCCCTGAACTCATTGTGTAAGAATTTCTATCTCTTTCACTGTCGTTGTTTCATGGGTTTTTCAAAGTAATTTATTTTCATAATGGGGTTTAGCTGCTTTTCACGGCTGTGTTTATGCCGCTTTCCACCCACTTGACACACTAACAGAGAGATATCAATACATAGGCTTTAAGATTATTACTAGTCAGATATATTCTTGTGCGGTGAATAGGGCGTGTTGAGTCCAGTTCTCTGAGCAAGGAGTAGGTCTTGTCTACTACATATTGGGTTTATGGAACGGTATCTGAGCTAATTTGATACCCTTGTTTTATGTATCACCCCACCTCACCTTTCCCGTTAAGCAGCCATAGTGTGTTTTCTGCATGTGTGACTCTGTTCTGTTTTGTAATTCAGTTCAAGTGTAACGGTTTTTACATTCCCTCTATCAGTGATACCTTAGGAGAAGTGTCCTTTTCTGTGTGACTTATTTCACTTAGAATCGTCGTACCTAAATCCACTCATCATGCTGCTACTAACCTTATGACATTGATTTCATGGCTGAGTGATATTCCATTGTACATAAGGACCACAACTTCTTTATCCATTTTTCTCTTTCCTGGGATATTTAAGGTGGAATGAAGTGGAGGTCCTTGTCAACAGAGCAGCCCTCAACTTTGGGGTGCTTGTGTCTTGCTGATTTTTCATTTTCCCAATTTATACCCCCATGAGTGGAAGTGCCCTATGCTCTCTAAGCTGTGTTTTTCAGATGTTTCAGGACACACCGTGCACTTCTCCAGAGTGGCTGTTGCCAATTTACATCCCGCCCATCAGCGTAGCAAGGCTCCCATTTCTCCATGGCCTGTCCTGCATTTCTGGTTTTGACACTTTTTTTCAGCATGGCCCTTTTGACCGATGGGAAGCGAGACTTCTCTGTAGCGCTGATTTGCCTTTCCAGGTTGCTTGGTTGGCCAAAAAGGGCGTATGCGTTTTTTCCTGAATATATTCAGGAAAAAACGCATACGCCCTTTTTGGCCAAGGGCCTCATTGTCAACGTTTTGCCGCTTTTCATGTGCTTTAAAGGCGATTCGTATCTACCTCCTGAAATCTGTTTCGTGCAATTCTGCCTTGATTTCAAATCCTCTTCTTTGCCTTCCCTCAATATATTTGTGGACGAGAGTTATCATTTATAACTCTGCAGGTTTGTGAATTGCAGTGCCCTGAACCTCCATTTTACACCTCGCTTTTTGGGAGCTGGCCGCAAAAGCGCAGGATGGCTTCAGGCCCTGTTCTGGTTCCGGGGGGCAGGCTGAGCCTGTGGTTAATTCTTCTTCCTGATGGGAAAATAGAGTGACCTGTGCCTGTCCCGACACCAAGAGCTAGTCTCTCGTTGGTTCCCCGTCTTCCCGTTCATCCTCAGGACAAATTGCAACCTGTACGGAACAGGAGGTTAAAGGTGCTGATGCTCCAAGTAGGGAGATTGCTAGTAAAGGGGCTGGAATGGCGAACCCGGGCACAAGGAGATGAGAAATGAGGTGCGTTTTAGAAACCTTTCCCCATCACACGGTGTACCATCTTCTGGGTTTCTCATGCATGTTTTCGATGTAGGAAGATGCCCTTGAAGCTGGAGATTTGGGACCCATGCGATGGGTACCACGCAGTATTCCTTTAAAGGGTCTGCGTTTGCTCACCCAACCTCACCAAACCTCTCAGCCCCAAGAGTGTCCACCCTTATGTCTCATCCAGCTGTGGGTCTAGATATGGTCAATCCAGGTTGCATCACAGCCCCTGAACTCATTGTGTAAGAATTTCTATCTCTTTCACTGTCGTTGTTTCATGGGTTTTTCAAAGTAATTTATTTTCATAATGGGGTTTAGCTGCTTTTCACGGCTGTGTTTATGCCGCTTTCCACCCACTTGACACACTAACAGAGAGATATCAATACATAGGCTTTAAGATTATTACTAGTCAGATATATTCTTGTGCGGTGAGTAGGGCGTGTTGAGTCCAGTTCTCTGAGCAAGGAGTAGGTCTTGTCTACTACATATTGGGTTTATGGAACGGTATCTGAGCTAATTTGATACCCTTGTTTTATGTATCACCCCACCTCACCTTTCCCGTTAAGCAGCCATAGTGTGTTTTCTGCATGTGTGACTCTGTTCTGTTTTGTAATTCAGTTCAAGTGTAACGGTTTTTACATTCCCTCTATCAGTGATACCTTAGGAGAAGTGTCCTTTTCTGTGTGACTTATTTCACTTAGAATCGTCGTACCTAAATCCACTCATCATGCTGCTACTAACCTTATGACATTGATTTCATGGCTGAGTGATATTCCATTGTACATAAGGACCACAACTTCTTTATCCATTTTTCTCTTTCCTGGGATATTTAAGGTGGAATGAAGTGGAGGTCCTTGTCAACAGAGCAGCCCTCAACTTTGGGGTGCTTGTGTCTTGCTGATTTTTCATTTTCCCAATTTATACCCCCATGAGTGGAAGTGCCCTATGCTCTCTAAGCTGTGTTTTTCAGATGTTTCAGGACACACCGTGCACTTCTCCAGAGTGGCTGTTGCCAATTTACATCCCGCCCATCAGCGTAGCAAGGCTCCCATTTCTCCATGGCCTGTCCTGCATTTCTGGTTTTGACACTTTTTTCAGCATGGCCCTTTTGACCGATGGGAAGCGAGACTTCTCTGTAGCGCTGATTTGCCTTTCCAGGTTGCTTGGTTGGCCAAAAAGGGCGTATGCGTTTTTTCCTGAATATATTCAGGAAAAAACGCATACGCCCTTTTTGGCCAAGGGCCTCATTGTCAACGTTTTGCCGCTTTTCATGTGCTTTAAAGGCGATTCGTATCTACCTCCTGAAATCTGTTTCGTGCAATTCTGCCTTGATTTCAAATCCTCTTCTTTGCCTTCCCTCAATATATTTGTGGACGAGAGTTATCATTTATAACTCTGCAGGTTTGTGAATTGCAGTGCCCTGAACCTCCATTTTACACCTCGCTTTTTTGGGAGCTGGCCGCAAAAGCGCAGGATGGCTTCAGGCCCTGTTCTGGTTCCGGGGGGCAGGCTGAGCCTGTGGTTAATTCTTCTTCCTGATGGGAAAATAGAGTGACCTGTGCCTGTCCCGACACCAAGAGCTAGTCTCTCGTTGGTTCCCCGTCTTCCCGTTCATCCTCAGGACAAATTGCAACCTGTACGGAACAGGAGGTTAAAGGTGCTGATGCTCCAAGTAGGGAGATTGCTAGTAAAGGGGCTGGAATGGCGAACCCGGGCACAAGGAGATGAGAAATGAGGTGCGTTTTAGAAACCTTTCCCCATCACACGGTGTACCATCTTCTGGGTTTCTCATGCATGTTTTCGATGTAGGAAGATGCCCTTGAAGCTGGAGATTTGGGACCCATGCGATGGGTACCACGCAGTATTCCTTTAAAGGGTCTGCGTTTGCTCACCCAACCTCACCAAACCTCTCAGCCCCAAGAGTGTCCACCCTTATGTCTCATCCAGCTGTGGGTCTAGATATGGTCAATCCAGGTTGCATCACAGCCCCTGAACTCATTGTGTAAGAATTTCTATCTCTTTCACTGTCGTTGTTTCATGGGTTTTTCAAAGTAATTTATTTTCATAATGGGGTTTAGCTGCTTTTCACGGCTGTGTTTATGCCGCTTTCCACCCACTTGACACACTAACAGAGAGATATCAATACATAGGCTTTAAGATTATTACTAGTCAGATATATTCTTGTGCGGTGAGTAGGGCGTGTTGAGTCCAGTTCTCTGAGCAAGGAGT
Source organism: Balaenoptera borealis (assembly GCF_965194805.1). Lineage (NCBI taxonomy): Eukaryota > Metazoa > Chordata > Mammalia > Artiodactyla > Balaenopteridae > Balaenoptera > Balaenoptera borealis. The sequence continues at coordinate 90,534 of NW_028122561.1, read as the reverse complement.
AGGTCTTGTCTACTACATATTGGGTTTATGGAACGGTATCTGAGCTAATTTGATACCCTTGTTTTATGTATCACCCCACCTCACCTTTCCCGTTAAGCAGCCATAGTGTGTTTTCTGCATGTGTGACTCTGTTCTGTTTTGTAATTCAGTTCAAGTGTAACGGTTTTTACATTCCCTCTATCAGTGATACCTTAGGAGAAGTGTCCTTTTCTGTGTGACTTATTTCACTTAGAATCGTCGTACCTAAATCCACTCATCATGCTGCTACTAACCTTATGACATTGATTTCATGGCTGAGTGATATTCCATTGTACATAAGGACCACAACTTCTTTATCCATTTTTCTCTTTCCTGGGATATTTAAGGTGGAATGAAGTGGAGGTCCTTGTCAACAGAGCAGCCCTCAACTTTGGGGTGCTTGTGTCTTGCTGATTTTTCATTTTCCCAATTTATACCCCCATGAGTGGAAGTGCCCTATGCTCTCTAAGCTGTGTTTTTCAGATGTTTCAGGACACACCGTGCACTTCTCCAGAGTGGCTGTTGCCAATTTACATCCCGCCCATCAGCGTAGCAAGGCTCCCATTTCTCCATGGCCTGTCCTGCATTTCTGGTTTTGACACTTTTTTCAGCATGGCCCTTTTGACCGATGGGAAGCGAGACTTCTCTGTAGCGCTGATTTGCCTTTCCAGGTTGCTTGGTTGGCCAAAAAGGGCGTATGCGTTTTTTCCTGAATATATTCAGGAAAAAACGCATACGCCCTTTTTGGCCAAGGGCATCATTGTCAACGTTTTGCCGCTTTTCATGTGCTTTAAAGGCGATTCGTATCTACCTCCTGAAATCTGTTTCGTGCAATTCTGCCTTGATTTCAAATCCTCTTCTTTGCCTTCCCTCAATATATTTGTGGACGAGAGTTATCATTTATAACTCTGCAGGTTTGTGAATTGCAGTGCCCTGAACCTCCATTTTACACCTCGCTTTTTTGGGAGCTGGCCGCAAAAGCGCAGGATGGCTTCAGGCCCTGTTCTGGTTCCGGGGGGCAGGCTGAGCCTGTGGTTAATTCTTCTTCCTGATGGGAAAATAGAGTGACCTGTGCCTGTCCCGACACCAAGAGCTAGTCTCTCGTTGGTTCCCCGTCTTCCCGTTCATCCTCAGGACAAATTGCAACCTGTACGGAACAGGAGGTTAAAGGTGCTGATGCTCCAAGTAGGGAGATTGCTAGTAAAGGGGCTGGAATGGCGAACCCGGGCACAAGGAGATGAGAAATGAGGTGCGTTTTAGAAACCTTTCCCCATCACACGGTGTACCATCTTCTGGGTTTCTCATGCATGTTTTCGATGTAGGAAGATGCCCTTGAAGCTGGAGATTTGGGACCCATGCGATGGGTACCACGCAGTATTCCTTTAAAGGGTCTGCGTTTGCTCACCCAACCTCACCAAACCTCTCAGCCCCAAGAGTGTCCACCCTTATGTCTCATCCAGCTGTGGGTCTAGATATGGTCAATCCAGGTTGCATCACAGCCCCTGAACTCATTGTGTAAGAATTTCTATCTCTTTCACTGTCGTTGTTTCATGGGTTTTTCAAAGTAATTTATTTTCATAATGGGGTTTAGCTGCTTTTCACGGCTGTGTTTATGCCGCTTTCCACCCACTTGACACACTAACAGAGAGATATCAATACATAGGCTTTAAGATTATTACTAGTCAGATATATTCTTGTGCGGTGAATAGGGCGTGTTGAGTCCAGTTCTCTGAGCAAGGAGTAGGTCTTGTCTACTACATATTGGGTTTATGGAACGGTATCTGAGCTAATTTGATACCCTTGTTTTATGTATCACCCCACCTCACCTTTCCCGTTAAGCAGCCATAGTGTGTTTTCTGCATGTGTGACTCTGTTCTGTTTTGTAATTCAGTTCAAGTGTAACGGTTTTTACATTCCCTCTATCAGTGATACCTTAGGAGAAGTGTCCTTTTCTGTGTGACTTATTTCACTTAGAATCGTCGTACCTAAATCCACTCATCATGCTGCTACTAACCTTATGACATTGATTTCATGGCTGAGTGATATTCCATTGTACATAAGGACCACAACTTCTTTATCCATTTTTCTCTTTCCTGGGATATTTAAGGTGGAATGAAGTGGAGGTCCTTGTCAACAGAGCAGCCCTCAACTTTGGGGTGCTTGTGTCTTGCTGATTTTTCATTTTCCCAATTTATACCCCCATGAGTGGAAGTGCCCTATGCTCTCTAAGCTGTGTTTTTCAGATGTTTCAGGACACACCGTGCACTTCTCCAGAGTGGCTGTTGCCAATTTACATCCCGCCCATCAGCGTAGCAAGGCTCCCATTTCTCCATGGCCTGTCCTGCATTTCTGGTTTTGACACTTTTTTCAGCATGGCCCTTTTGACCGATGGGAAGCGAGACTTCTCTGTAGCGCTGATTTGCCTTTCCAGGTTGCTTGGTTGGCCAAAAAGGGCGTATGCGTTTTTTCCTGAATATATTCAGGAAAAAACGCATACGCCCTTTTTGGCCAAGGGCATCATTGTCAACGTTTTGCCGCTTTTCATGTGCTTTAAAGGCGATTCGTATCTACCTCCTGAAATCTGTTTCGTGCAATTCTGCCTTGATTTCAAATCCTCTTCTTTGCCTTCCCTCAATATATTTGTGGACGAGAGTTATCATTTATAACTCTGCAGGTTTGTGAATTGCAGTGCCCTGAACCTCCATTTTACACCTCGCTTTTTTGGGAGCTGGCCGCAAAAGCGCAGGATGGCTTCAGGCCCTGTTCTGGTTCCGGGGGGCAGGCTGAGCCTGTGGTTAATTCTTCTTCCTGATGGGAAAATAGAGTGACCTGTGCCTGTCCCGACACCAAGAGCTAGTCTCTCGTTGGTTCCCCGTCTTCCCGTTCATCCTCAGGACAAATTGCAACCTGTACGGAACAGGAGGTTAAAGGTGCTGATGCTCCAAGTAGGGAGATTGCTAGTAAAGGGGCTGGAATGGCGAACCCGGGCACAAGGAGATGAGAAATGAGGTGCGTTTTAGAAACCTTTCCCCATCACACGGTGTACCATCTTCTGGGTTTCTCATGCATGTTTTCGATGTAGGAAGATGCCCTTGAAGCTGGAGATTTGGGACCCATGCGATGGGTACCACGCAGTATTCCTTTAAAGGGTCTGCGTTTGCTCACCCAACCTCACCAAACCTCTCAGCCCCAAGAGTGTCCACCCTTATGTCTCATCCAGCTGTGGGTCTAGATATGGTCAATCCAGGTTGCATCACAGCCCCTGAACTCATTGTGTAAGAATTTCTATCTCTTTCACTGTCGTTGTTTCATGGGTTTTTCAAAGTAATTTATTTTCATAATGGGGTTTAGCTGCTTTTCACGGCTGTGTTTATGCCGCTTTCCACCCACTTGACACACTAACAGAGAGATATCAATACATAGGCTTTAAGATTATTACTAGTCAGATATATTCTTGTGCGGTGAGTAGGGCGTGTTGAGTCCAGTTCTCTGAGCAAGGAGTAGGTCTTGTCTACTACATATTGGGTTTATGGAACGGTATCTGAGCTAATTTGATACCCTTGTTTTATGTATCACCCCACCTCACCTTTCCCGTTAAGCAGCCATAGTGTGTTTTCTGCATGTGTGACTCTGTTCTGTTTTGTAATTCAGTTCAAGTGTAACGGTTTTTACATTCCCTCTATCAGTGATACCTTAGGAGAAGTGTCCTTTTCTGTGTGACTTATTTCACTTAGAATCGTCGTACCTAAATCCACTCATCATGCTGCTACTAACCTTATGACATTGATTTCATGGCTGAGTGATATTCCATTGTACATAAGGACCACAACTTCTTTATCCATTTTTCTCTTTCCTGGGATATTTAAGGTGGAATGAAGTGGAGGTCCTTGTCAACAGAGCAGCCCTCAACTTTGGGGTGCTTGTGTCTTGCTGATTTTTCATTTTCCCAATTTATACCCCCATGAGTGGAAGTGCCCTATGCTCTCTAAGCTGTGTTTTTCAGATGTTTCAGGACACACCGTGCACTTCTCCAGAGTGGCTGTTGCCAATTTACATCCCGCCCATCAGCGTAGCAAGGCTCCCATTTCTCCATGGCCTGTCCTGCATTTCTGGTTTTGACACTTTTTTCAGCATGGCCCTTTTGACCGATGGGAAGCGAGACTTCTCTGTAGCGCTGATTTGCCTTTCCAGGTTGCTTGGTTGGCCAAAAAGGGCGTATGCGTTTTTTCCTGAATATATTCAGGAAAAAACGCATACGCCCTTTTTGGCCAAGGGCCTCATTGTCAACGTTTTGCCGCTTTTCATGTGCTTTAAAGGCGATTCGTATCTACCTCCTGAAATCTGTTTCGTGCAATTCTGCCTTGATTTCAAATCCTCTTCTTTGCCTTCCCTCAATATATTTGTGGACGAGAGTTATCATTTATAACTCTGCAGGTTTGTGAATTGCAGTGCCCTGAACCTCCATTTTACAACTCGCTTTTTTGGGAGCTGGCCGCAAAAGCGCAGGATGGCTTCAGGCCCTGTTCTGGTTCCGGGGGGCAGGCTGAGCCTGTGGTTAATTCTTCTTCCTGATGGGAAAATAGAGTGACCTGTGCCTGTCCCGACACCAAGAGCTAGTCTCTCGTTGGTTCCCCGTCTTCCCGTTCATCCTCAGGACAAATTGCAACCTGTACGGAACAGGAGGTTAAAGGTGCTGATGCTCCAAGTAGGGAGATTGCTAGTAAAGGGGCTGGAATGGCGAACCCGGGCACAAGGAGATGAGAAATGAGGTGCGTTTTAGAAACCTTTCCCCATCACACGGTGTACCATCTTCTGGGTTTCTCATGCATGTTTTCGATGTAGGAAGATGCCCTTGAAGCTGGAGATTTGGGACCCATGCGATGGGTACCACGCAGTATTCCTTTAAAGGGTCTGCGTTTGCTCACCCAACCTCACCAAACCTCTCAGCCCCAAGAGTGTCCACCCTTATGTCTCATCCAGCTGTGGGTCTAGATATGGTCAATCCAGGTTGCATCACAGCCCCTGAACTCATTGTGTAAGAATTTCTATCTCTTTCACTGTCGTTGTTTCATGGGTTTTTCAAAGTAATTTATTTTCATAATGGGGTTTAGCTGCTTTTCACGGCTGTGTTTATGCCGCTTTCCACCCACTTGACACACTAACAGAGAGATATCAATACATAGGCTTTAAGATTATTACTAGTCAGATATATTCTTGTGCGGTGAGTAGGGCGTGTTGAGTCCAGTTCTCTGAGCAAGGAGTAGGTCTTGTCTACTACATATTGGGTTTATGGAACGGTATCTGAGCTAATTTGATACCCTTGTTTTATGTATCACCCCACCTCACCTTTCCCGTTAAGCAGCCATAGTGTGTTTTCTGCATGTGTGACTCTGTTCTGTTTTGTAATTCAGTTCAAGTGTAACGGTTTTTACATTCCCTCTATCAGTGATACCTTAGGAGAAGTGTCCTTTTCTGTGTGACTTATTTCACTTAGAATCGTCATACCTAAATCCACTCATCATGCTGCTACTAACCTTATGACATTGATTTCATGGCTGAGTGATATTCCATTGTACATAAGGACCACAACTTCTTTATCCATTTTTCTCTTTCCTGGGATATTTAAGGTGGAATGAAGTGGAGGTCCTTGTCAACAGAGCAGCCCTCAACTTTGGGGTGCTTGTGTCTTGCTGATTTTTCATTTTCCCAATTTATACCCCCATGAGTGGAAGTGCCCTATGCTCTCTAAGCTGTGTTTTTCAGATGTTTCAGGACACACCGTGCACTTCTCCAGAGTGGCTGTTGCCAATTTACATCCCGCCCATCAGCGTAGCAAGGCTCCCATTTCTCCATGGCCTGTCCTGCATTTCTGGTTTTGACACTTTTTTCAGCATGGCCCTTTTGACCGATGGGAAGCGAGACTTCTCTGTAGCGCTGATTTGCCTTTCCAGGTTGCTTGGTTGGCCAAAAAGGGCGTATGCGTTTTTTCCTGAATATATTCAGGAAAAAACGCATACGCCCTTTTTGGCCAAGGGCCTCATTGTCAACGTTTTGCCGCTTTTCATGTGCTTTAAAGGCGATTCGTATCTACCTCCTGAAATCTGTTTCGTGCAATTCTGCCTTGATTTCAAATCCTCTTCTTTGCCTTCCCTCAATATATTTGTGGACGAGAGTTATCATTTATAACTCTGCAGGTTTGTGAATTGCAGTGCCCTGAACCTCCATTTTACAACTCGCTTTTTTGGGAGCTGGCCGCAAAAGCGCAGGATGGCTTCAGGCCCTGTTCTGGTTCCGGGGGGCAGGCTGAGCCTGTGGTTAATTCTTCTTCCTGATGGGAAAATAGAGTGACCTGTGCCTGTCCCGACACCAAGAGCTAGTCTCTCGTTGGTTCCCCGTCTTCCCGTTCATCCTCAGGACAAATTGCAACCTGTACGGAACAGGAGGTTAAAGGTGCTGATGCTCCAAGTAGGGAGATTGCTAGTAAAGGGGCTGGAATGGCGAACCCGGGCACAAGGAGATGAGAAATGAGGTGCGTTTTAGAAACCTTTCCCCATCACACGGTGTACCATCTTCTGGGTTTCTCATGCATGTTTTCGATGTAGGAAGATGCCCTTGAAGCTGGAGATTTGGGACCCATGCGATGGGTACCACGCAGTATTCCTTTAAAGGGTCTGCGTTTGCTCACCCAACCTCACCAAACCTCTCAGCCCCAAGAGTGTCCACCCTTATGTCTCATCCAGCTGTGGGTCTAGATATGGTCAATCCAGGTTGCATCACAGCCCCTGAACTCATTGTGTAAGAATTTCTATCTCTTTCACTGTCGTTGTTTCATGGGTTTTTCAAAGTAATTTATTTTCATAATGGGGTTTAGCTGCTTTTCACGGCTGTGTTTATGCCGCTTTCCACCCACTTGACACACTAACAGAGAGATATCAATACATAGGCTTTAAGATTATTACTAGTCAGATATATTCTTGTGCGGTGAGTAGGGCGTGTTGAGTCCAGTTCTCTGAGCAAGGAGTAGGTCTTGTCTACTACATATTGGGTTTATGGAACGGTATCTGAGCTAATTTGATACCCTTGTTTTATGTATCACCCCACCTCACCTTTCCCGTTAAGCAGCCATAGTGTGTTTTCTGCATGTGTGACTCTGTTCTGTTTTGTAATTCAGTTCAAGTGTAACGGTTTTTACATTCCCTCTATCAGTGATACCTTAGGAGAAGTGTCCTTTTCTGTGTGACTTATTTCACTTAGAATCGTCGTACCTAAATCCACTCATCATGCTGCTACTAACCTTATGACATTGATTTCATGGCTGAGTGATATTCCATTGTACATAAGGACCACAACTTCTTTATCCATTTTTCTCTTTCCTGGGATATTTAAGGTGGAATGAAGTGGAGGTCCTTGTCAACAGAGCAGCCCTCAACTTTGGGGTGCTTGTGTCTTGCTGATTTTTCATTTTCCCAATTTATACCCCCATGAGTGGAAGTGCCCTATGCTCTCTAAGCTGTGTTTTTCAGATGTTTCAGGACACACCGTGCACTTCTCCAGAGTGGCTGTTGCCAATTTACATCCCGCCCATCAGCGTAGCAAGGCTCCCATTTCTCCATGGCCTGTCCTGCATTTCTGGTTTTGACACTTTTTTCAGCATGGCCCTTTTGACCGATGGGAAGCGAGACTTCTCTGTAGCGCTGATTTGCCTTTCCAGGTTGCTTGGTTGGCCAAAAAGGGCGTATGCGTTTTTTCCTGAATATATTCAGGAAAAAACGCATACGCCCTTTTTGGCCAAGGGCCTCATTGTCAACGTTTTGCCGCTTTTCATGTGCTTTAAAGGCGATTCGTATCTACCTCCTGAAATCTGTTTCGTGCAATTCTGCCTTGATTTCAAATCCTCTTCTTTGCCTTCCCTCAATATATTTGTGGACGAGAGTTATCATTTATAACTCTGCAGGTTTGTGAATTGCAGTGCCCTGAACCTCCATTTTACACCTCGCTTTTTTGGGAGCTGGCCGCAAAAGCGCAGGATGGCTTCAGGCCCTGTTCTGGTTCCGGGGGGCAGGCTGAGCCTGTGGTTAATTCTTCTTCCTGATGGGAAAATAGAGTGACCTGTGCCTGTCCCGACACCAAGAGCTAGTCTCTCGTTGGTTCCCCGTCTTCCCGTTCATCCTCAGGACAAATTGCAACCTGTACGGAACAGGAGGTTAAAGGTGCTGATGCTCCAAGTAGGGAGATTGCTAGTAAAGGGGCTGGAATGGCGAACCCGGGCACAAGGAGATGAGAAATGAGGTGCGTTTTAGAAACCTTTCCCCATCACACGGTGTACCATCTTCTGGGTTTCTCATGCATGTTTTCGATGTAGGAAGATGCCCTTGAAGCTGGAGATTTGGGACCCATGCGATGGGTACCACGCAGTATTCCTTTAAAGGGTCTGCGTTTGCTCACCCAACCTCACCAAACCTCTCAGCCCCAAGAGTGTCCACCCTTATGTCTCATCCAGCTGTGGGTCTAGATATGGTCAATCCAGGTTGCATCACAGCCCCTGAACTCATTGTGTAAGAATTTCTATCTCTTTCACTGTCGTTGTTTCATGGGTTTTTCAAAGTAATTTATTTTCATAATGGGGTTTAGCTGCTTTTCACGGCTGTGTTTATGCCGCTTTCCACCCACTTGACACACTAACAGAGAGATATCAATACATAGGCTTTAAGATTATTACTAGTCAGATATATTCTTGTGCGGTGAGTAGGGCGTGTTGAGTCCAGTTCTCTGAGCAAGGAGTAGGTCTTGTCTACTACATATTGGGTTTATGGAACGGTATCTGAGCTAATTTGATACCCTTGTTTTATGTATCACCCCACCTCACCTTTCCCGTTAAGCAGCCATAGTGTGTTTTCTGCATGTGTGACTCTGTTCTGTTTTGTAATTCAGTTCAAGTGTAACGGTTTTTACATTCCCTCTATCAGTGATACCTTAGGAGAAGTGTCCTTTTCTGTGTGACTTATTTCACTTAGAATCGTCGTACCTAAATCCACTCATCATGCTGCTACTAACCTTATGACATTGATTTCATGGCTGAGTGATATTCCATTGTACATAAGGACCACAACTTCTTTATCCATTTTTCTCTTTCCTGGGATATTTAAGGTGGAATGAAGTGGAGGTCCTTGTCAACAGAGCAGCCCTCAACTTTGGGGTGCTTGTGTCTTGCTGATTTTTCATTTTCCCAATTTATACCCCCATGAGTGGAAGTGCCCTATGCTCTCTAAGCTGTGTTTTTCAGATGTTTCAGGACACACCGTGCACTTCTCCAGAGTGGCTGTTGCCAATTTACATCCCGCCCATCAGCGTAGCAAGGCTCCCATTTCTCCATGGCCTGTCCTGCATTTCTGGTTTTGACACTTTTTTCAGCATGGCCCTTTTGACCGATGGGAAGCGAGACTTCTCTGTAGCGCTGATTTGCCTTTCCAGGTTGCTTGGTTGGCCAAAAAGGGCGTATGCGTTTTTTCCTGAATATATTCAGGAAAAAACGCATACGCCCTTTTTGGCCAAGGGCCTCATTGTCAACGTTTTGCCGCTTTTCATGTGCTTTAAAGGCGATTCGTATCTACCTCCTGAAATCTGTTTCGTGCAATTCTGCCTTGATTTCAAATCCTCTTCTTTGCCTTCCCTCAATATATTTGTGGACGAGAGTTATCATTTATAACTCTGCAGGTTTGTGAATTGCAGTGCCCTGAACCTCCATTTTACAACTCGCTTTTTTGGGAGCTGGCCGCAAAAGCGCAGGATGGCTTCAGGCCCTGTTCTGGTTCCGGGGGGCAGGCTGAGCCTGTGGTTAATTCTTCTTCCTGATGGGAAAATAGAGTGACCTGTGCCTGTCCCGACACCAAGAGCTAGTCTCTCGTTGGTTCCCCGTCTTCCCGTTCATCCTCAGGACAAATTGCAACCTGTACGGAACAGGAGGTTAAAGGTGCTGATGCTCCAAGTAGGGAGATTGCTAGTAAAGGGGCTGGAATGGCGAACCCGGGCACAAGGAGATGAGAAATGAGGTGCGTTTTAGAAACCTTTCCCCATCACACGGTGTACCATCTTCTGGGTTTCTCATGCATGTTTTCGATGTAGGAAGATGCCCTTGAAGCTGGAGATTTGGGACCCATGCGATGGGTACCACGCAGTATTCCTTTAAAGGGTCTGCGTTTGCTCACCCAACCTCACCAAACCTCTCAGCCCCAAGAGTGTCCACCCTTATGTCTCATCCAGCTGTGGGTCTAGATATGGTCAATCCAGGTTGCATCACAGCCCCTGAACTCATTGTGTAAGAATTTCTATCTCTTTCACTGTCGTTGTTTCATGGGTTTTTCAAAGTAATTTATTTTCATAATGGGGTTTAGCTGCTTTTCACGGCTGTGTTTATGCCGCTTTCCACCCACTTGACACACTAACAGAGAGATATCAATACATAGGCTTTAAGATTATTACTAGTCAGATATATTCTTGTGCGGTGAGTAGGGCGTGTTGAGTCCAGTTCTCTGAGCAAGGAGTAGGTCTTGTCTACTACATATTGGGTTTATGGAACGGTATCTGAGCTAATTTGATACCCTTGTTTTATGTATCACCCCACCTCACCTTTCCCGTTAAGCAGCCATAGTGTGTTTTCTGCATGTGTGACTCTGTTCTGTTTTGTAATTCAGTTCAAGTGTAACGGTTTTTACATTCCCTCTATCAGTGATACCTTAGGAGAAGTGTCCTTTTCTGTGTGACTTATTTCACTTAGAATCGTCGTACCTAAATCCACTCATCATGCTGCTACTAACCTTATGACATTGATTTCATGGCTGAGTGATATTCCATTGTACATAAGGACCACAACTTCTTTATCCATTTTTCTCTTTCCTGGGATATTTAAGGTGGAATGAAGTGGAGGTCCTTGTCAACAGAGCAGCCCTCAACTTTGGGGTGCTTGTGTCTTGCTGATTTTTCATTTTCCCAATTTATACCCCCATGAGTGGAAGTGCCCTATGCTCTCTAAGCTGTGTTTTTCAGATGTTTCAGGACACACCGTGCACTTCTCCAGAGTGGCTGTTGCCAATTTACATCCCGCCCATCAGCGTAGCAAGGCTCCCATTTCTCCATGGCCTGTCCTGCATTTCTGGTTTTGACACTTTTTTCAGCATGGCCCTTTTGACCGATGGGAAGCGAGACTTCTCTGTAGCGCTGATTTGCCTTTCCAGGTTGCTTGGTTGGCCAAAAAGGGCGTATGCGTTTTTTCCTGAATATATTCAGGAAAAAACGCATACGCCCTTTTTGGCCAAGGGCCTCATTGTCAACGTTTTGCCGCTTTTCATGTGCTTTAAAGGCGATTCGTATCTACCTCCTGAAATCTGTTTCGTGCAATTCTGCCTTGATTTCAAATCCTCTTCTTTGCCTTCCCTCAATATATTTGTGGACGAGAGTTATCATTTATAACTCTGCAGGTTTGTGAATTGCAGTGCCCTGAACCTCCATTTTACAACTCGCTTTTTTGGGAGCTGGCCGCAAAAGCGCAGGATGGCTTCAGGCCCTGTTCTGGTTCCGGGGGGCAGGCTGAGCCTGTGGTTAATTCTTCTTCCTGATGGGAAAATAGAGTGACCTGTGCCTGTCCCGACACCAAGAGCTAGTCTCTCGTTGGTTCCCCGTCTTCCCGTTCATCCTCAGGACAAATTGCAACCTGTACGGAACAGGAGGTTAAAGGTGCTGATGCTCCAAGTAGGGAGATTGCTAGTAAAGGGGCTGGAATGGCGAACCCGGGCACAAGGAGATGAGAAATGAGGTGCGTTTTAGAAACCTTTCCCCATCACACGGTGTACCATCTTCTGGGTTTCTCATGCATGTTTTCGATGTAGGAAGATGCCCTTGAAGCTGGAGATTTGGGACCCATGCGATGGGTACCACGCAGTATTCCTTTAAAGGGTCTGCGTTTGCTCACCCAACCTCACCAAACCTCTCAGCCCCAAGAGTGTCCACCCTTATGTCTCATCCAGCTGTGGGTCTAGATATGGTCAATCCAGGTTGCATCACAGCCCCTGAACTCATTGTGTAAGAATTTCTATCTCTTTCACTGTCGTTGTTTCATGGGTTTTTCAAAGTAATTTATTTTCATAATGGGGTTTAGCTGCTTTTCACGGCTGTGTTTATGCCGCTTTCCACCCACTTGACACACTAACAGAGAGATATCAATACATAGGCTTTAAGATTATTACTAGTCAGATATATTCTTGTGCGGTGAGTAGGGCGTGTTGAGTCCAGTTCTCTGAGCAAGGAGTAGGTCTTGTCTACTACATATTGGGTTTATGGAACGGTATCTGAGCTAATTTGATACCCTTGTTTTATGTATCACCCCACCTCACCTTTCCCGTTAAGCAGCCATAGTGTGTTTTCTGCATGTGTGACTCTGTTCTGTTTTGTAATTCAGTTCAAGTGTAACGGTTTTTACATTCCCTCTATCAGTGATACCTTAGGAGAAGTGTCCTTTTCTGTGTGACTTATTTCACTTAGAATCGTCGTACCTAAATCCACTCATCATGCTGCTACTAACCTTATGACATTGATTTCATGGCTGAGTGATATTCCATTGTACATAAGGACCACAACTTCTTTATCCATTTTTCTCTTTCCTGGGATATTTAAGGTGGAATGAAGTGGAGGTCCTTGTCAACAGAGCAGCCCTCAACTTTGGGGTGCTTGTGTCTTGCTGATTTTTCATTTTCCCAATTTATACCCCCATGAGTGGAAGTGCCCTATGCTCTCTAAGCTGTGTTTTTCAGATGTTTCAGGACACACCGTGCACTTCTCCAGAGTGGCTGTTGCCAATTTACATCCCGCCCATCAGCGTAGCAAGGCTCCCATTTCTCCATGGCCTGTCCTGCATTTCTGGTTTTGACACTTTTTTCAGCATGGCCCTTTTGACCGATGGGAAGCGAGACTTCTCTGTAGCGCTGATTTGCCTTTCCAGGTTGCTTGGTTGGCCAAAAAGGGCGTATGCGTTTTTTCCTGAATATATTCAGGAAAAAACGCATACGCCCTTTTTGGCCAAGGGCCTCATTGTCAACGTTTTGCCGCTTTTCATGTGCTTTAAAGGCGATTCGTATCTACCTCCTGAAATCTGTTTCGTGCAATTCTGCCTTGATTTCAAATCCTCTTCTTTGCCTTCCCTCAATATATTTGTGGACGAGAGTTATCATTTATAACTCTGCAGGTTTGTGAATTGCAGTGCCCTGAACCTCCATTTTACAACTCGCTTTTTTGGGAGCTGGCCGCAAAAGCGCAGGATGGCTTCAGGCCCTGTTCTGGTTCCGGGGGGCAGGCTGAGCCTGTGGTTAATTCTTCTTCCTGATGGGAAAATAGAGTGACCTGTGCCTGTCCCGACACCAAGAGCTAGTCTCTCGTTGGTTCCCCGTCTTCCCGTTCATCCTCAGGACAAATTGCAACCTGTACGGAACAGGAGGTTAAAGGTGCTGATGCTCCCAGTAGGGAGATTGCTAGTAAAGGGGCTGGAATGGCGAACCCGGGCACAAGGAGATGAGAAATGAGGTGCGTTTTAGAAACCTTTCCCCATCACACGGTGTACCATCTTCTGGGTTTCTCATGCATGTTTTCGATGTAGGAAGATGCCCTTGAAGCTGGAGATTTGGGACCCATGCGATGGGTACCACGCAGTATTCCTTTAAAGGGTCTGCGTTTGCTCACCCAACCTCACCAAACCTCTCAGCCCCAAGAGTGTCCACCCTTATGTCTCATCCAGCTGTGGGTCTAGATATGGTCAATCCAGGTTGCATCACAGCCCCTGAACTCATTGTGTAAGAATTTCTATCTCTTTCACTGTCGTTGTTTCATGGGTTTTTCAAAGTAATTTATTTTCATAATGGGGTTTAGCTGCTTTTCACGGCTGTGTTTATGCCGCTTTCCACCCACTTGACACACTAACAGAGAGATATCAATACATAGGCTTTAAGATTATTACTAGTCAGATATATTCTTGTGCGGTGAGTAGGGCGTGTTGAGTCCAGTTCTCTGAGCAAGGAGTAGGTCTTGTCTACTACATATTGGGTTTATGGAACGGTATCTGAGCTAATTTGATACCCTTGTTTTATGTATCACCCCACCTCACCTTTCCCGTTAAGCAGCCATAGTGTGTTTTCTGCATGTGTGACTCTGTTCTGTTTTGTAATTCAGTTCAAGTGTAACGGTTTTTACATTCCCTCTATCAGTGATACCTTAGGAGAAGTGTCCTTTTCTGTGTGACTTATTTCACTTAGAATCGTCGTACCTAAATCCACTCATCATGCTGCTACTAACCTTATGACATTGATTTCATGGCTGAGTGATATTCCATTGTACATAAGGACCACAACTTCTTTATCCATTTTTCTCTTTCCTGGGATATTTAAGGTGGAATGAAGTGGAGGTCCTTGTCAACAGAGCAGCCCTCAACTTTGGGGTGCTTGTGTCTTGCTGATTTTTCATTTTCCCAATTTATACCCCCATGAGTGGAAGTGCCCTATGCTCTCTAAGCTGTGTTTTTCAGATGTTTCAGGACACACCGTGCACTTCTCCAGAGTGGCTGTTGCCAATTTACATCCCGCCCATCAGCGTAGCAAGGCTCCCATTTCTCCATGGCCTGTCCTGCATTTCTGGTTTTGACACTTTTTTCAGCATGGCCCTTTTGACCGATGGGAAGCGAGACTTCTCTGTAGCGCTGATTTGCCTTTCCAGGTTGCTTGGTTGGCCAAAAAGGGCGTATGCGTTTTTTCCTGAATATATTCAGGAAAAAACGCATACGCCCTTTTTGGCCAAGGGCCTCATTGTCAACGTTTTGCCGCTTTTCATGTGCTTTAAAGGCGATTCGTATCTACCTCCTGAAATCTGTTTCGTGCAATTCTGCCTTGATTTCAAATCCTCTTCTTTGCCTTCCCTCAATATATTTGTGGACGAGAGTTATCATTTATAACTCTGCAGGTTTGTGAATTGCAGTGCCCTGAACCTCCATTTTACAACTCGCTTTTTTGGGAGCTGGCCGCAAAAGCGCAGGATGGCTTCAGGCCCTGTTCTGGTTCCGGGGGGCAGGCTGAGCCTGTGGTTAATTCTTCTTCCTGATGGGAAAATAGAGTGACCTGTGCCTGTCCCGACACCAAGAGCTAGTCTCTCGTTGGTTCCCCGTCTTCCCGTTCATCCTCAGGACAAATTGCAACCTGTACGGAACAGGAGGTTAAAGGTGCTGATGCTCCCAGTAGGGAGATTGCTAGTAAAGGGGCTGGAATGGCGAACCCGGGCACAAGGAGATGAGAAATGAGGTGCGTTTTAGAAACCTTTCCCCATCACACGGTGTACCATCTTCTGGGTTTCTCATGCATGTTTTCGATGTAGGAAGATGCCCTTGAAGCTGGAGATTTGGGACCCATGCGATGGGTACCACGCAGTATTCCTTTAAAGGGTCTGCGTTTGCTCACCCAACCTCACCAAACCTCTCAGCCCCAAGAGTGTCCACCCTTATGTCTCATCCAGCTGTGGGTCTAGATATGGTCAATCCAGGTTGCATCACAGCCCCTGAACTCATTGTGTAAGAATTTCTATCTCTTTCACTGTCGTTGTTTCATGGGTTTTTCAAAGTAATTTATTTTCATAATGGGGTTTAGCTGCTTTTCACGGCTGTGTTTATGCCGCTTTCCACCCACTTGACACACTAACAGAGAGATATCAATACATAGGCTTTAAGATTATTACTAGTCAGATATATTCTTGTGCGGTGAATAGGGCGTGTTGAGTCCAGTTCTCTGAGCAAGGAGTAGGTCTTGTCTACTACATATTGGGTTTATGGAACGGTATCTGAGCTAATTTGATACCCTTGTTTTATGTATCACCCCACCTCACCTTTCCCGTTAAGCAGCCATAGTGTGTTTTCTGCATGTGTGACTCTGTTCTGTTTTGTAATTCAGTTCAAGTGTAACGGTTTTTACATTCCCTCTATCAGTGATACCTTAGGAGAAGTGTCCTTTTCTGTGTGACTTATTTCACTTAGAATCGTCGTACCTAAATCCACTCATCATGCTGCTACTAACCTTATGACATTGATTTCATGGCTGAGTGATATTCCATTGTACATAAGGACCACAACTTCTTTATCCATTTTTCTCTTTCCTGGGATATTTAAGGTGGAATGAAGTGGAGGTCCTTGTCAACAGAGCAGCCCTCAACTTTGGGGTGCTTGTGTCTTGCTGATTTTTCATTTTCCCAATTTATACCCCCATGAGTGGAAGTGCCCTATGCTCTCTAAGCTGTGTTTTTCAGATGTTTCAGGACACACCGTACACTTCTCCAGAGTGGCTGTTGGCAATTTACATCCCGCCCATCAGTGTAGCAAGGCTCCCATTTCTCCATGGCCTGTCCTGCATTTCTGGTTTTGACACTTTTTTCAGCATGGCCCTTTTGACCGATGGGAAGCGAGACTTCTCTGTAGCGCTGATTTGCCTTTCCAGGTTGCTTGGTTGGCCAAAAAGGGCGTATGCGTTTTTTCCTGAATATATTCAGGAAAAAACGCATACGCCCTTTTTGGCCAAGGGCCTCATTGTCAACGTTTTGCCGCTTTTCATGTGCTTTAAAGGCGATTCGTATCTACCTCCTGAAATCTGTTTCGTGCAATTCTGCCTTGATTTCAAATCCTCTTCTTTGCCTTCCCTCAATATATTTGTGGACGAGAGTTATCATTTATAACTCTGCAGGTTTGTGAATTGCAGTGCCCTGAACCTCCATTTTACAACTCGCTTTTTTGGGAGCTGGCCGCAAAAGCGCAGGATGGCTTCAGGCCCTGTTCTGGTTCCGGGGGGCAGGCTGAGCCTGTGGTTAATTCTTCTTCCTGATGGGAAAATAGAGTGACCTGTGCCTGTCCCGACACCAAGAGCTAGTCTCTCGTTGGTTCCCCGTCTTCCCGTTCATCCTCAGGACAAATTGCAACCTGTACGGAACAGGAGGTTAAAGGTGCTGATGCTCCCAGTAGGGAGATTGCTAGTAAAGGGGCTGGAATGGCGAACCCGGGCACAAGGAGATGAGAAATGAGGTGCGTTTTAGAAACCTTTCCCCATCACACGGTGTACCATCTTCTGGGTTTCTCATGCATGTTTTCGATGTAGGAAGATGCCCTTGAAGCTGGAGATTTGGGACCCATGCGATGGGTACCACGCAGTATTCCTTTAAAGGGTCTGCGTTTGCTCACCCAACCTCACCAAACCTCTCAGCCCCAAGAGTGTCCACCCTTATGTCTCATCCAGCTGTGGGTCTAGATATGGTCAATCCAGGTTGCATCACAGCCCCTGAACTCATTGTGTAAGAATTTCTATCTCTTTCACTGTCGTTGTTTCATGGGTTTTTCAAAGTAATTTATTTTCATAATGGGGTTTAGCTGCTTTTCACGGCTGTGTTTATGCCGCTTTCCACCCACTTGACACACTAACAGAGAGATATCAATACATAGGCTTTAAGATTATTACTAGTCAGATATATTCTTGTGCGGTGAATAGGGCGTGTTGAGTCCAGTTCTCTGAGCAAGGAGTAGGTCTTGTCTACTACATATTGGGTTTATGGAACGGTATCTGAGCTAATTTGATACCCTTGTTTTATGTATCACCCCACCTCACCTTTCCCGTTAAGCAGCCATAGTGTGTTTTCTGCATGTGTGACTCTGTTCTGTTTTGTAATTCAGTTCAAGTGTAACGGTTTTTACATTCCCTCTATCAGTGATACCTTAGGAGAAGTGTCCTTTTCTGTGTGACTTATTTCACTTAGAATCGTCGTACCTAAATCCACTCATCATGCTGCTACTAACCTTATGACATTGATTTCATGGCTGAGTGATATTCCATTGTACATAAGGACCACAACTTCTTTATCCATTTTTCTCTTTCCTGGGATATTTAAGGTGGAATGAAGTGGAGGTCCTTGTCAACAGAGCAGCCCTCAACTTTGGGGTGCTTGTGTCTTGCTGATTTTTCATTTTCCCAATTTATACCCCCATGAGTGGAAGTGCCCTATGCTCTCTAAGCTGTGTTTTTCAGATGTTTCAGGACACACCGTACACTTCTCCAGAGTGGCTGTTGGCAATTTACATCCCGCCCATCAGTGTAGCAAGGCTCCCATTTCTCCATGGCCTGTCCTGCATTTCTGGTTTTGACACTTTTTTCAGCATGGCCCTTTTGACCGATGGGAAGCGAGACTTCTCTGTAGCGCTGATTTGCCTTTCCAGGTTGCTTGGTTGGCCAAAAAGGGCGTATGCGTTTTTTCCTGAATATATTCAGGAAAAAACGCATACGCCCTTTTTGGCCAAGGGCCTCATTGTCAACGTTTTGCCGCTTTTCATGTGCTTTAAAGGCGATTCGTATCTACCTCCTGAAATCTGTTTCGTGCAATTCTGCCTTGATTTCAAATCCTCTTCTTTGCCTTCCCTCAATATATTTGTGGACGAGAGTTATCATTTATAACTCTGCAGGTTTGTGAATTGCAGTGCCCTGAACCTCCATTTTACAACTCGCTTTTTTGGGAGCTGGCCGCAAAAGCGCAGGATGGCTTCAGGCCCTGTTCTGGTTCCGGGGGGCAGGCTGAGCCTGTGGTTAATTCTTCTTCCTGATGGGAAAATAGAGTGACCTGTGCCTGTCCCGACACCAAGAGCTAGTCTCTCGTTGGTTCCCCGTCTTCCCGTTCATCCTCAGGACAAATTGCAACCTGTACGGAACAGGAGGTTAAAGGTGCTGATGCTCCCAGTAGGGAGATTGCTAGTAAAGGGGCTGGAATGGCGAACCCGGGCACAAGGAGATGAGAAATGAGGTGCGTTTTAGAAACCTTTCCCCATCACACGGTGTACCATCTTCTGGGTTTCTCATGCATGTTTTCGATGTAGGAAGATGCCCTTGAAGCTGGAGATTTGGGACCCATGCGATGGGTACCACGCAGTATTCCTTTAAAGGGTCTGCGTTTGCTCACCCAACCTCACCAAACCTCTCAGCCCCAAGAGTGTCCACCCTTATGTCTCATCCAGCTGTGGGTCTAGATATGGTCAATCCAGGTTGCATCACAGCCCCTGAACTCATTGTGTAAGAATTTCTATCTCTTTCACTGTCGTTGTTTCATGGGTTTTTCAAAGTAATTTATTTTCATAATGGGGTTTAGCTGCTTTTCACGGCTGTGTTTATGCCGCTTTCCACCCACTTGACACACTAACAGAGAGATATCAATACATAGGCTTTAAGATTATTACTAGTCAGATATATTCTTGTGCGGTGAGTAGGGCGTGTTGAGTCCAGTTCTCTGAGCAAGGAGTAGGTCTTGTCTACTACATATTGGGTTTATGGAACGGTATCTGAGCTAATTTGATACCCTTGTTTTATGTATCACCCCACCTCACCTTTCCCGTTAAGCAGCCATAGTGTGTTTTCTGCATGTGTGACTCTGTTCTGTTTTGTAATTCAGTTCAAGTGTAACGGTTTTTACATTCCCTCTATCAGTGATACCTTAGGAGAAGTGTCCTTTTCTGTGTGACTTATTTCACTTAGAATCGTCGTACCTAAATCCACTCATCATGCTGCTACTAACCTTATGACATTGATTTCATGGCTGAGTGATATTCCATTGTACATAAGGACCACAACTTCTTTATCCATTTTTCTCTTTCCTGGGATATTTAAGGTGGAATGAAGTGGAGGTCCTTGTCAACAGAGCAGCCCTCAACTTTGGGGTGCTTGTGTCTTGCTGATTTTTCATTTTCCCAATTTATACCCCCATGAGTGGAAGTGCCCTATGCTCTCTAAGCTGTGTTTTTCAGATGTTTCAGGACACACCGTGCACTTCTCCAGAGTGGCTGTTGCCAATTTACATCCCGCCCATCAGCGTAGCAAGGCTCCCATTTCTCCATGGCCTGTCCTGCATTTCTGGTTTTGACACTTTTTTCAGCATGGCCCTTTTGACCGATGGGAAGCGAGACTTCTCTGTAGCGCTGATTTGCCTTTCCAGGTTGCTTGGTTGGCCAAAAAGGGCGTATGCGTTTTTTCCTGAATATATTCAGGAAAAAACGCATACGCCCTTTTTGGCCAAGGGCCTCATTGTCAACGTTTTGCCGCTTTTCATGTGCTTTAAAGGCGATTCGTATCTACCTCCTGAAATCTGTTTCGTGCAATTCTGCCTTGATTTCAAATCCTCTTCTTTGCCTTCCCTCAATATATTTGTGGACGAGAGTTATCATTTATAACTCTGCAGGTTTGTGAATTGCAGTGCCCTGAACCTCCATTTTACAACTCGCTTTTTTGGGAGCTGGCCGCAAAAGCGCAGGATGGCTTCAGGCCCTGTTCTGGTTCCGGGGGGCAGGCTGAGCCTGTGGTTAATTCTTCTTCCTGATGGGAAAATAGAGTGACCTGTGCCTGTCCCGACACCAAGAGCTAGTCTCTCGTTGGTTCCCCGTCTTCCCGTTCATCCTCAGGACAAATTGCAACCTGTACGGAACAGGAGGTTAAAGGTGCTGATGCTCCAAGTAGGGAGATTGCTAGTAAAGGGGCTGGAATGGCGAACCCGGGCACAAGGAGATGAGAAATGAGGTGCGTTTTAGAAACCTTTCCCCATCACACGGTGTACCATCTTCTGGGTTTCTCATGCATGTTTTCGATGTAGGAAGATGCCCTTGAAGCTGGAGATTTGGGACCCATGCGATGGGTACCACGCAGTATTCCTTTAAAGGGTCTGCGTTTGCTCACCCAACCTCACCAAACCTCTCAGCCCCAAGAGTGTCCACCCTTATGTCTCATCCAGCTGTGGGTCTAGATATGGTCAATCCAGGTTGCATCACAGCCCCTGAACTCATTGTGTAAGAATTTCTATCTCTTTCACTGTCGTTGTTTCATGGGTTTTTCAAAGTAATTTATTTTCATAATGGGGTTTAGCTGCTTTTCACGGCTGTGTTTATGCCGCTTTCCACCCACTTGACACACTAACAGAGAGATATCAATACATAGGCTTTAAGATTATTACTAGTCAGATATATTCTTGTGCGGTGAATAGGGCGTGTTGAGTCCAGTTCTCTGAGCAAGGAGTAGGTCTTGTCTACTACATATTGGGTTTATGGAACGGTATCTGAGCTAATTTGATACCCTTGTTTTATGTATCACCCCACCTCACCTTTCCCGTTAAGCAGCCATAGTGTGTTTTCTGCATGTGTGACTCTGTTCTGTTTTGTAATTCAGTTCAAGTGTAACGGTTTTTACATTCCCTCTATCAGTGATACCTTAGGAGAAGTGTCCTTTTCTGTGTGACTTATTTCACTTAGAATCGTCGTACCTAAATCCACTCATCATGCTGCTACTAACCTTATGACATTGATTTCATGGCTGAGTGATATTCCATTGTACATAAGGACCACAACTTCTTTATCCATTTTTCTCTTTCCTGGGATATTTAAGGTGGAATGAAGTGGAGGTCCTTGTCAACAGAGCAGCCCTCAACTTTGGGGTGCTTGTGTCTTGCTGATTTTTCATTTTCCCAATTTATACCCCCATGAGTGGAAGTGCCCTATGCTCTCTAAGCTGTGTTTTTCAGATGTTTCAGGACACACCGTGCACTTCTCCAGAGTGGCTGTTGCCAATTTACATCCCGCCCATCAGCGTAGCAAGGCTCCCATTTCTCCATGGCCTGTCCTGCATTTCTGGTTTTGACACTTTTTTCAGCATGGCCCTTTTGACCGATGGGAAGCGAGACTTCTCTGTAGCGCTGATTTGCCTTTCCAGGTTGCTTGGTTGGCCAAAAAGGGCGTATGCGTTTTTTCCTGAATATATTCAGGAAAAAACGCATACGCCCTTTTTGGCCAAGGGCCTCATTGTCAACGTTTTGCCGCTTTTCATGTGCTTTAAAGGCGATTCGTATCTACCTCCTGAAATCTGTTTCGTGCAATTCTGCCTTGATTTCAAATCCTCTTCTTTGCCTTCCCTCAATATATTTGTGGACGAGAGTTATCATTTATAACTCTGCAGGTTTGTGAATTGCAGTGCCCTGAACCTCCATTTTACAACTCGCTTTTTTGGGAGCTGGCCGCAAAAGCGCAGGATGGCTTCAGGCCCTGTTCTGGTTCCGGGGGGCAGGCTGAGCCTGTGGTTAATTCTTCTTCCTGATGGGAAAATAGAGTGACCTGTGCCTGTCCCGACACCAAGAGCTAGTCTCTCGTTGGTTCCCCGTCTTCCCGTTCATCCTCAGGACAAATTGCAACCTGTACGGAACAGGAGGTTAAAGGTGCTGATGCTCCAAGTAGGGAGATTGCTAGTAAAGGGGCTGGAATGGCGAACCCGGGCACAAGGAGATGAGAAATGAGGTGCGTTTTAGAAACCTTTCCCCATCACACGGTGTACCATCTTCTGGGTTTCTCATGCATGTTTTCGATGTAGGAAGATGCCCTTGAAGCTGGAGATTTGGGACCCATGCGATGGGTACCACGCAGTATTCCTTTAAAGGGTCTGCGTTTGCTCACCCAACCTCACCAAACCTCTCAGCCCCAAGAGTGTCCACCCTTATGTCTCATCCAGCTGTGGGTCTAGATATGGTCAATCCAGGTTGCATCACAGCCCCTGAACTCATTGTGTAAGAATTTCTATCTCTTTCACTGTCGTTGTTTCATGGGTTTTTCAAAGTAATTTATTTTCATAATGGGGTTTAGCTGCTTTTCACGGCTGTGTTTATGCCGCTTTCCACCCACTTGACACACTAACAGAGAGATATCAATACATAGGCTTTAAGATTATTACTAGTCAGATATATTCTTGTGCGGTGAGTAGGGCGTGTTGAGTCCAGTTCTCTGAGCAAGGAGTAGGTCTTGTCTACTACATATTGGGTTTATGGAACGGTATCTGAGCTAATTTGATACCCTTGTTTTATGTATCACCCCACCTCACCTTTCCCGTTAAGCAGCCATAGTGTGTTTTCTGCATGTGTGACTCTGTTCTGTTTTGTAATTCAGTTCAAGTGTAACGGTTTTTACATTCCCTCTATCAGTGATACCTTAGGAGAAGTGTCCTTTTCTGTGTGACTTATTTCACTTAGAATCGTCGTACCTAAATCCACTCATCATGCTGCTACTAACCTTATGACATTGATTTCATGGCTGAGTGATATTCCATTGTACATAAGGACCACAACTTCTTTATCCATTTTTCTCTTTCCTGGGATATTTAAGGTGGAATGAAGTGGAGGTCCTTGTCAACAGAGCAGCCCTCAACTTTGGGGTGCTTGTGTCTTGCTGATTTTTCATTTTCCCAATTTATACCCCCATGAGTGGAAGTGCCCTATGCTCTCTAAGCTGTGTTTTTCAGATGTTTCAGGACACACCGTGCACTTCTCCAGAGTGGCTGTTGCCAATTTACATCCCGCCCATCAGCGTAGCAAGGCTCCCATTTCTCCATGGCCTGTCCTGCATTTCTGGTTTTGACACTTTTTTCAGCATGGCCCTTTTGACCGATGGGAAGCGAGACTTCTCTGTAGCGCTGATTTGCCTTTCCAGGTTGCTTGGTTGGCCAAAAAGGGCGTATGCGTTTTTTCCTGAATATATTCAGCAAAAAACGCATACGCCCTTTTTGGCCAAGGGCCTCATTGTCAACGTTTTGCCGCTTTTCATGTGCTTTAAAGGCGATTCGTATCTACCTCCTGAAATCTGTTTCGTGCAATTCTGCCTTGATTTCAAATCCTCTTCTTTGCCTTCCCTCAATATATTTGTGGACGAGAGTTATCATTTATAACTCTGCAGGTTTGTGAATTGCAGTGCCCTGAACCTCCATTTTACAACTCGCTTTTTTGGGAGCTGGCCGCAAAAGCGCAGGATGGCTTCAGGCCCTGTTCTGGTTCCGGGGGGCAGGCTGAGCCTGTGGTTAATTCTTCTTCCTGATGGGAAAATAGAGTGACCTGTGCCTGTCCCGACACCAAGAGCTAGTCTCTCGTTGGTTCCCCGTCTTCCCGTTCATCCTCAGGACAAATTGCAACCTGTACGGAACAGGAGGTTAAAGGTGCTGATGCTCCAAGTAGGGAGATTGCTAGTAAAGGGGCTGGAATGGCGAACCCGGGCACAAGGAGATGAGAAATGAGGTGCGTTTTAGAAACCTTTCCCCATCACACGGTGTACCATCTTCTGGGTTTCTCATGCATGTTTTCGATGTAGGAAGATGCCCTTGAAGCTGGAGATTTGGGACCCATGCGATGGGTACCACGCAGTATTCCTTTAAAGGGTCTGCGTTTGCTCACCCAACCTCACCAAACCTCTCAGCCCCAAGAGTGTCCACCCTTATGTCTCATCCAGCTGTGGGTCTAGATATGGTCAATCCAGGTTGCATCACAGCCCCTGAACTCATTGTGTAAGAATTTCTATCTCTTTCACTGTCGTTGTTTCATGGGTTTTTCAAAGTAATTTATTTTCATAATGGGGTTTAGCTGCTTTTCACGGCTGTGTTTATGCCGCTTTCCACCCACTTGACACACTAACAGAGAGATATCAATACATAGGCTTTAAGATTATTACTAGTCAGATATATTCTTGTGCGGTGAGTAGGGCGTGTTGAGTCCAGTTCTCTGAGCAAGGAGTAGGTCTTGTCTACTACATATTGGGTTTATGGAACGGTATCTGAGCTAATTTGATACCCTTGTTTTATGTATCACCCCACCTCACCTTTCCCGTTAAGCAGCCATAGTGTGTTTTCTGCATGTGTGACTCTGTTCTGTTTTGTAATTCAGTTCAAGTGTAACGGTTTTTACATTCCCTCTATCAGTGATACCTTAGGAGAAGTGTCCTTTTCTGTGTGACTTATTTCACTTAGAATCGTCGTACCTAAATCCACTCATCATGCTGCTACTAACCTTATGACATTGATTTCATGGCTGAGTGATATTCCATTGTACATAAGGACCACAACTTCTTTATCCATTTTTCTCTTTCCTGGGATATTTAAGGTGGAATGAAGTGGAGGTCCTTGTCAACAGAGCAGCCCTCAACTTTGGGGTGCTTGTGTCTTGCTGATTTTTCATTTTCCCAATTTATACCCCCATGAGTGGAAGTGCCCTATGCTCTCTAAGCTGTGTTTTTCAGATGTTTCAGGACACACCGTGCACTTCTCCAGAGTGGCTGTTGCCAATTTACATCCCGCCCATCAGCGTAGCAAGGCTCCCATTTCTCCATGGCCTGTCCTGCATTTCTGGTTTTGACACTTTTTTCAGCATGGCCCTTTTGACCGATGGGAAGCGAGACTTCTCTGTAGCGCTGATTTGCCTTTCCAGGTTGCTTGGTTGGCCAAAAAGGGCGTATGCGTTTTTTCCTGAATATATTCAGCAAAAAACGCATACGCCCTTTTTGGCCAAGGGCCTCATTGTCAACGTTTTGCCGCTTTTCATGTGCTTTAAAGGCGATTCGTATCTACCTCCTGAAATCTGTTTCGTGCAATTCTGCCTTGATTTCAAATCCTCTTCTTTGCCTTCCCTCAATATATTTGTGGACGAGAGTTATCATTTATAACTCTGCAGGTTTGTGAATTGCAGTGCCCTGAACCTCCATTTTACAACTCGCTTTTTTGGGAGCTGGCCGCAAAAGCGCAGGATGGCTTCAGGCCCTGTTCTGGTTCCGGGGGGCAGGCTGAGCCTGTGGTTAATTCTTCTTCCTGATGGGAAAATAGAGTGACCTGTGCCTGTCCCGACACCAAGAGCTAGTCTCTCGTTGGTTCCCCGTCTTCCCGTTCATCCTCAGGACAAATTGCAACCTGTACGGAACAGGAGGTTAAAGGTGCTGATGCTCCCAGTAGGGAGATTGCTAGTAAAGGGGCTGGAATGGCGAACCCGGGCACAAGGAGATGAGAAATGAGGTGCGTTTTAGAAACCTTTCCCCATCACACGGTGTACCATCTTCTGGGTTTCTCATGCATGTTTTCGATGTAGGAAGATGCCCTTGAAGCTGGAGATTTGGGACCCATGCGATGGGTACCACGCAGTATTCCTTTAAAGGGTCTGCGTTTGCTCACCCAACCTCACCAAACCTCTCAGCCCCAAGAGTGTCCACCCTTATGTCTCATCCAGCTGTGGGTCTAGATATGGTCAATCCAGGTTGCATCACAGCCCCTGAACTCATTGTGTAAGAATTTCTATCTCTTTCACTGTCGTTGTTTCATGGGTTTTTCAAAGTAATTTATTTTCATAATGGGGTTTAGCTGCTTTTCACGGCTGTGTTTATGCCGCTTTCCACCCACTTGACACACTAACAGAGAGATATCAATACATAGGCTTTAAGATTATTACTAGTCAGATATATTCTTGTGCGGTGAATAGGGCGTGTTGAGTCCAGTTCTCTGAGCAAGGAGTAGGTCTTGTCTACTACATATTGGGTTTATGGAACGGTATCTGAGCTAATTTGATACCCTTGTTTTATGTATCACCCCACCTCACCTTTCCCGTTAAGCAGCCATAGTGTGTTTTCTGCATGTGTGACTCTGTTCTGTTTTGTAATTCAGTTCAAGTGTAACGGTTTTTACATTCCCTCTATCAGTGATACCTTAGGAGAAGTGTCCTTTTCTGTGTGACTTATTTCACTTAGAATCGTCGTACCTAAATCCACTCATCATGCTGCTACTAACCTTATGACATTGATTTCATGGCTGAGTGATATTCCATTGTACATAAGGACCACAACTTCTTTATCCATTTTTCTCTTTCCTGGGATATTTAAGGTGGAATGAAGTGGAGGTCCTTGTCAACAGAGCAGCCCTCAACTTTGGGGTGCTTGTGTCTTGCTGATTTTTCATTTTCCCAATTTATACCCCCATGAGTGGAAGTGCCCTATGCTCTCTAAGCTGTGTTTTTCAGATGTTTCAGGACACACCGTACACTTCTCCAGAGTGGCTGTTGGCAATTTACATCCCGCCCATCAGTGTAGCAAGGCTCCCATTTCTCCATGGCCTGTCCTGCATTTCTGGTTTTGACACTTTTTTCAGCATGGCCCTTTTGACCGATGGGAAGCGAGACTTCTCTGTAGCGCTGATTTGCCTTTCCAGGTTGCTTGGTTGGCCAAAAAGGGCGTATGCGTTTTTTCCTGAATATATTCAGGAAAAAACGCATACGCCCTTTTTGGCCAAGGGCCTCATTGTCAACGTTTTGCCGCTTTTCATGTGCTTTAAAGGCGATTCGTATCTACCTCCTGAAATCTGTTTCGTGCAATTCTGCCTTGATTTCAAATCCTCTTCTTTGCCTTCCCTCAATATATTTGTGGACGAGAGTTATCATTTATAACTCTGCAGGTTTGTGAATTGCAGTGCCCTGAACCTCCATTTTACAACTCGCTTTTTTGGGAGCTGGCCGCAAAAGCGCAGGATGGCTTCAGGCCCTGTTCTGGTTCCGGGGGGCAGGCTGAGCCTGTGGTTAATTCTTCTTCCTGATGGGAAAATAGAGTGACCTGTGCCTGTCCCGACACCAAGAGCTAGTCTCTCGTTGGTTCCCCGTCTTCCCGTTCATCCTCAGGACAAATTGCAACCTGTACGGAACAGGAGGTTAAAGGTGCTGATGCTCCCAGTAGGGAGATTGCTAGTAAAGGGGCTGGAATGGCGAACCCGGGCACAAGGAGATGAGAAATGAGGTGCGTTTTAGAAACCTTTCCCCATCACACGGTGTACCATCTTCTGGGTTTCTCATGCATGTTTTCGATGTAGGAAGATGCCCTTGAAGCTGGAGATTTGGGACCCATGCGATGGGTACCACGCAGTATTCCTTTAAAGGGTCTGCGTTTGCTCACCCAACCTCACCAAACCTCTCAGCCCCAAGAGTGTCCACCCTTATGTCTCATCCAGCTGTGGGTCTAGATATGGTCAATCCAGGTTGCATCACAGCCCCTGAACTCATTGTGTAAGAATTTCTATCTCTTTCACTGTCGTTGTTTCATGGGTTTTTCAAAGTAATTTATTTTCATAATGGGGTTTAGCTGCTTTTCACGGCTGTGTTTATGCCGCTTTCCACCCACTTGACACACTAACAGAGAGATATCAATACATAGGCTTTAAGATTATTACTAGTCAGATATATTCTTGTGCGGTGAATAGGGCGTGTTGAGTCCAGTTCTCTGAGCAAGGAGTAGGTCTTGTCTACTACATATTGGGTTTATGGAACGGTATCTGAGCTAATTTGATACCCTTGTTTTATGTATCACCCCACCTCACCTTTCCCGTTAAGCAGCCATAGTGTGTTTTCTGCATGTGTGACTCTGTTCTGTTTTGTAATTCAGTTCAAGTGTAACGGTTTTTACATTCCCTCTATCAGTGATACCTTAGGAGAAGTGTCCTTTTCTGTGTGACTTATTTCACTTAGAATCGTCGTACCTAAATCCACTCATCATGCTGCTACTAACCTTATGACATTGATTTCATGGCTGAGTGATATTCCATTGTACATAAGGACCACAACTT
This sequence comes from Balaenoptera borealis, assembly GCF_965194805.1. Lineage (NCBI taxonomy): Eukaryota > Metazoa > Chordata > Mammalia > Artiodactyla > Balaenopteridae > Balaenoptera > Balaenoptera borealis. Next base: position 62,044 of record NW_028122561.1, on the reverse strand, counting down.
CTTTATCCATTTTTCTCTTTCCTGGGATATTGAAGGTGGAATGAAGTGGAGGTCCTTGTCAACAGAGCAGCCCTCAACTTTGGGGTGCTTGTGTCTTGCTGATTTTTCATTTTCCCAATTTATACCCCCATGAGTGGAAGTGCCCTATGCTCTCTAAGCTGTGTTTTTCAGATGTTTCAGGACACACCGTACACTTCTCCAGAGTGGCTGTTGGCAATTTACATCCCGCCCATCAGTGTAGCAAGGCTCCCATTTCTCCATGGCCTGTCCTGCATTTCTGGTTTTGACACTTTTTTCAGCATGGCCCTTTTGACCGATGGGAAGCGAGACTTCTCTGTAGCGCTGATTTGCCTTTCCAGGTTGCTTGGTTGGCCAAAAAGGGCGTATGCGTTTTTTCCTGAATATATTCAGGAAAAAACGCATACGCCCTTTTTGGCCAAGGGCCTCATTGTCAACGTTTTGCCGCTTTTCATGTGCTTTAAAGGCGATTCGTATCTACCTCCTGAAATCTGTTTCGTGCAATTCTGCCTTGATTTCAAATCCTCTTCTTTGCCTTCCCTCAATATATTTGTGGACGAGAGTTATCATTTATAACTCTGCAGGTTTGTGAATTGCAGTGCCCTGAACCTCCATTTTACACCTCGCTTTTTTGGGAGCTGGCCGCAAAAGCGCAGGATGGCTTCAGGCCCTGTTCTGGTTCCGGGGGGCAGGCTGAGCCTGTGGTTAATTCTTCTTCCTGATGGGAAAATAGAGTGACCTGTGCCTGTCCCGACACCAAGAGCTAGTCTCTCGTTGGTTCCCCGTCTTCCCGTTCATCCTCAGGACAAATTGCAACCTGTACGGAACAGGAGGTTAAAGGTGCTGATGCTCCAAGTAGGGAGATTGCTAGTAAAGGGGCTGGAATGGCGAACCCGGGCACAAGGAGATGAGAAATGAGGTGCGTTTTAGAAACCTTTCCCCATCACACGGTGTACCATCTTCTGGGTTTCTCATGCATGTTTTCGATGTAGGAAGATGCCCTTGAAGCTGGAGATTTGGGACCCATGCGATGGGTACCACGCAGTATTCCTTTAAAGGGTCTGCGTTTGCTCACCCAACCTCACCAAACCTCTCAGCCCCAAGAGTGTCCACCCTTATGTCTCATCCAGCTGTGGGTCTAGATATGGTCAATCCAGGTTGCATCACAGCCCCTGAACTCATTGTGTAAGAATTTCTATCTCTTTCACTGTCGTTGTTTCATGGGTTTTTCAAAGTAATTTATTTTCATAATGGGGTTTAGCTGCTTTTCACGGCTGTGTTTATGCCGCTTTCCACCCACTTGACACACTAACAGAGAGATATCAATACATAGGCTTTAAGATTATTACTAGTCAGATATATTCTTGTGCGGTGAGTAGGGCGTGTTGAGTCCAGTTCTCTGAGCAAGGAGTAGGTCTTGTCTACTACATATTGGGTTTATGGAACGGTATCTGAGCTAATTTGATACCCTTGTTTTATGTATCACCCCACCTCACCTTTCCCGTTAAGCAGCCATAGTGTGTTTTCTGCATGTGTGACTCTGTTCTGTTTTGTAATTCAGTTCAAGTGTAACGGTTTTTACATTCCCTCTATCAGTGATACCTTAGGAGAAGTGTCCTTTTCTGTGTGACTTATTTCACTTAGAATCGTCGTACCTAAATCCACTCATCATGCTGCTACTAACCTTATGACATTGATTTCATGGCTGAGTGATATTCCATTGTACATAAGGACCACAACTTCTTTATCCATTTTTCTCTTTCCTGGGATATTTAAGGTGGAATGAAGTGGAGGTCCTTGTCAACAGAGCAGCCCTCAACTTTGGGGTGCTTGTGTCTTGCTGATTTTTCATTTTCCCAATTTATACCCCCATGAGTGGAAGTGCCCTATGCTCTCTAAGCTGTGTTTTTCAGATGTTTCAGGACACACCGTGCACTTCTCCAGAGTGGCTGTTGCCAATTTACATCCCGCCCATCAGCGTAGCAAGGCTCCCATTTCTCCATGGCCTGTCCTGCATTTCTGGTTTTGACACTTTTTTCAGCATGGCCCTTTTGACCGATGGGAAGCGAGACTTCTCTGTAGCGCTGATTTGCCTTTCCAGGTTGCTTGGTTGGCCAAAAAGGGCGTATGCGTTTTTTCCTGAATATATTCAGGAAAAAACGCATACGCCCTTTTTGGCCAAGGGCCTCATTGTCAACGTTTTGCCGCTTTTCATGTGCTTTAAAGGCGATTCGTATCTACCTCCTGAAATCTGTTTCGTGCAATTCTGCCTTGATTTCAAATCCTCTTCTTTGCCTTCCCTCAATATATTTGTGGACGAGAGTTATCATTTATAACTCTGCAGGTTTGTGAATTGCAGTGCCCTGAACCTCCATTTTACAACTCGCTTTTTTGGGAGCTGGCCGCAAAAGCGCAGGATGGCTTCAGGCCCTGTTCTGGTTCCGGGGGGCAGGCTGAGCCTGTGGTTAATTCTTCTTCCTGATGGGAAAATAGAGTGACCTGTGCCTGTCCCGACACCAAGAGCTAGTCTCTCGTTGGTTCCCCGTCTTCCCGTTCATCCTCAGGACAAATTGCAACCTGTACGGAACAGGAGGTTAAAGGTGCTGATGCTCCAAGTAGGGAGATTGCTAGTAAAGGGGCTGGAATGGCGAACCCGGGCACAAGGAGATGAGAAATGAGGTGCGTTTTAGAAACCTTTCCCCATCACACGGTGTACCATCTTCTGGGTTTCTCATGCATGTTTTCGATGTAGGAAGATGCCCTTGAAGCTGGAGATTTGGGACCCATGCGATGGGTACCACGCAGTATTCCTTTAAAGGGTCTGCGTTTGCTCACCCAACCTCACCAAACCTCTCAGCCCCAAGAGTGTCCACCCTTATGTCTCATCCAGCTGTGGGTCTAGATATGGTCAATCCAGGTTGCATCACAGCCCCTGAACTCATTGTGTAAGAATTTCTATCTCTTTCACTGTCGTTGTTTCATGGGTTTTTCAAAGTAATTTATTTTCATAATGGGGTTTAGCTGCTTTTCACGGCTGTGTTTATGCCGCTTTCCACCCACTTGACACACTAACAGAGAGATATCAATACATAGGCTTTAAGATTATTACTAGTCAGATATATTCTTGTGCGGTGAATAGGGCGTGTTGAGTCCAGTTCTCTGAGCAAGGAGTAGGTCTTGTCTACTACATATTGGGTTTATGGAACGGTATCTGAGCTAATTTGATACCCTTGTTTTATGTATCACCCCACCTCACCTTTCCCGTTAAGCAGCCATAGTGTGTTTTCTGCATGTGTGACTCTGTTCTGTTTTGTAATTCAGTTCAAGTGTAACGGTTTTTACATTCCCTCTATCAGTGATACCTTAGGAGAAGTGTCCTTTTCTGTGTGACTTATTTCACTTAGAATCGTCGTACCTAAATCCACTCATCATGCTGCTACTAACCTTATGACATTGATTTCATGGCTGAGTGATATTCCATTGTACATAAGGACCACAACTTCTTTATCCATTTTTCTCTTTCCTGGGATATTTAAGGTGGAATGAAGTGGAGGTCCTTGTCAACAGAGCAGCCCTCAACTTTGGGGTGCTTGTGTCTTGCTGATTTTTCATTTTCCCAATTTATACCCCCATGAGTGGAAGTGCCCTATGCTCTCTAAGCTGTGTTTTTCAGATGTTTCAGGACACACCGTGCACTTCTCCAGAGTGGCTGTTGCCAATTTACATCCCGCCCATCAGCGTAGCAAGGCTCCCATTTCTCCATGGCCTGTCCTGCATTTCTGGTTTTGACACTTTTTTCAGCATGGCCCTTTTGACCGATGGGAAGCGAGACTTCTCTGTAGCGCTGATTTGCCTTTCCAGGTTGCTTGGTTGGCCAAAAAGGGCGTATGCGTTTTTTCCTGAATATATTCAGCAAAAAACGCATACGCCCTTTTTGGCCAAGGGCCTCATTGTCAACGTTTTGCCGCTTTTCATGTGCTTTAAAGGCGATTCGTATCTACCTCCTGAAATCTGTTTCGTGCAATTCTGCCTTGATTTCAAATCCTCTTCTTTGCCTTCCCTCAATATATTTGTGGACGAGAGTTATCATTTATAACTCTGCAGGTTTGTGAATTGCAGTGCCCTGAACCTCCATTTTACAACTCGCTTTTTTGGGAGCTGGCCGCAAAAGCGCAGGATGGCTTCAGGCCCTGTTCTGGTTCCGGGGGGCAGGCTGAGCCTGTGGTTAATTCTTCTTCCTGATGGGAAAATAGAGTGACCTGTGCCTGTCCCGACACCAAGAGCTAGTCTCTCGTTGGTTCCCCGTCTTCCCGTTCATCCTCAGGACAAATTGCAACCTGTACGGAACAGGAGGTTAAAGGTGCTGATGCTCCAAGTAGGGAGATTGCTAGTAAAGGGGCTGGAATGGCGAACCCGGGCACAAGGAGATGAGAAATGAGGTGCGTTTTAGAAACCTTTCCCCATCACACGGTGTACCATCTTCTGGGTTTCTCATGCATGTTTTCGATGTAGGAAGATGCCCTTGAAGCTGGAGATTTGGGACCCATGCGATGGGTACCACGCAGTATTCCTTTAAAGGGTCTGCGTTTGCTCACCCAACCTCACCAAACCTCTCAGCCCCAAGAGTGTCCACCCTTATGTCTCATCCAGCTGTGGGTCTAGATATGGTCAATCCAGGTTGCATCACAGCCCCTGAACTCATTGTGTAAGAATTTCTATCTCTTTCACTGTCGTTGTTTCATGGGTTTTTCAAAGTAATTTATTTTCATAATGGGGTTTAGCTGCTTTTCACGGCTGTGTTTATGCCGCTTTCCACCCACTTGACACACTAACAGAGAGATATCAATACATAGGCTTTAAGATTATTACTAGTCAGATATATTCTTGTGCGGTGAGTAGGGCGTGTTGAGTCCAGTTCTCTGAGCAAGGAGTAGGTCTTGTCTACTACATATTGGGTTTATGGAACGGTATCTGAGCTAATTTGATACCCTTGTTTTATGTATCACCCCACCTCACCTTTCCCGTTAAGCAGCCATAGTGTGTTTTCTGCATGTGTGACTCTGTTCTGTTTTGTAATTCAGTTCAAGTGTAACGGTTTTTACATTCCCTCTATCAGTGATACCTTAGGAGAAGTGTCCTTTTCTGTGTGACTTATTTCACTTAGAATCGTCGTACCTAAATCCACTCATCATGCTGCTACTAACCTTATGACATTGATTTCATGGCTGAGTGATATTCCATTGTACATAAGGACCACAACTTCTTTATCCATTTTTCTCTTTCCTGGGATATTTAAGGTGGAATGAAGTGGAGGTCCTTGTCAACAGAGCAGCCCTCAACTTTGGGGTGCTTGTGTCTTGCTGATTTTTCATTTTCCCAATTTATACCCCCATGAGTGGAAGTGCCCTATGCTCTCTAAGCTGTGTTTTTCAGATGTTTCAGGACACACCGTGCACTTCTCCAGAGTGGCTGTTGCCAATTTACATCCCGCCCATCAGCGTAGCAAGGCTCCCATTTCTCCATGGCCTGTCCTGCATTTCTGGTTTTGACACTTTTTTCAGCATGGCCCTTTTGACCGATGGGAAGCGAGACTTCTCTGTAGCGCTGATTTGCCTTTCCAGGTTGCTTGGTTGGCCAAAAAGGGCGTATGCGTTTTTTCCTGAATATATTCAGGAAAAAACGCATACGCCCTTTTTGGCCAAGGGCCTCATTGTCAACGTTTTGCCGCTTTTCATGTGCTTTAAAGGCGATTCGTATCTACCTCCTGAAATCTGTTTCGTGCAATTCTGCCTTGATTTCAAATCCTCTTCTTTGCCTTCCCTCAATATATTTGTGGACGAGAGTTATCATTTATAACTCTGCAGGTTTGTGAATTGCAGTGCCCTGAACCTCCATTTTACACCTCGCTTTTTTGGGAGCTGGCCGCAAAAGCGCAGGATGGCTTCAGGCCCTGTTCTGGTTCCGGGGGGCAGGCTGAGCCTGTGGTTAATTCTTCTTCCTGATGGGAAAATAGAGTGACCTGTGCCTGTCCCGACACCAAGAGCTAGTCTCTCGTTGGTTCCCCGTCTTCCCGTTCATCCTCAGGACAAATTGCAACCTGTACGGAACAGGAGGTTAAAGGTGCTGATGCTCCAAGTAGGGAGATTGCTAGTAAAGGGGCTGGAATGGCGAACCCGGGCACAAGGAGATGAGAAATGAGGTGCGTTTTAGAAACCTTTCCCCATCACACGGTGTACCATCTTCTGGGTTTCTCATGCATGTTTTCGATGTAGGAAGATGCCCTTGAAGCTGGAGATTTGGGACCCATGCGATGGGTACCACGCAGTATTCCTTTAAAGGGTCTGCGTTTGCTCACCCAACCTCACCAAACCTCTCAGCCCCAAGAGTGTCCACCCTTATGTCTCATCCAGCTGTGGGTCTAGATATGGTCAATCCAGGTTGCATCACAGCCCCTGAACTCATTGTGTAAGAATTTCTATCTCTTTCACTGTCATTGTTTCATGGGTTTTTCAAAGTAATTTATTTTCATAATGGGGTTTAGCTGCTTTTCACGGCTGTGTTTATGCCGCTTTCCACCCACTTGACACACTAACAGAGAGATATCAATACATAGGCTTTAAGATTATTACTAGTCAGATATATTCTTGTGCGGTGAGTAGGGCGTGTTGAGTCCAGTTCTCTGAGCAAGGAGTAGGTCTTGTCTACTACATATTGGGTTTATGGAACGGTATCTGAGCTAATTTGATACCCTTGTTTTATGTATCACCCCACCTCACCTTTCCCGTTAAGCAGCCATAGTGTGTTTTCTGCATGTGTGACTCTGTTCTGTTTTGTAATTCAGTTCAAGTGTAACGGTTTTTACATTCCCTCTATCAGTGATACCTTAGGAGAAGTGTCCTTTTCTGTGTGACTTATTTCACTTAGAATCGTCGTACCTAAATCCACTCATCATGCTGCTACTAACCTTATGACATTGATTTCATGGCTGAGTGATATTCCATTGTACATAAGGACCACAACTTCTTTATCCATTTTTCTCTTTCCTGGGATATTTAAGGTGGAATGAAGTGGAGGTCCTTGTCAACAGAGCAGCCCTCAACTTTGGGGTGCTTGTGTCTTGCTGATTTTTCATTTTCCCAATTTATACCCCCATGAGTGGAAGTGCCCTATGCTCTCTAAGCTGTGTTTTTCAGATGTTTCAGGACACACCGTGCACTTCTCCAGAGTGGCTGTTGCCAATTTACATCCCGCCCATCAGCGTAGCAAGGCTCCCATTTCTCCATGGCCTGTCCTGCATTTCTGGTTTTGACACTTTTTTCAGCATGGCCCTTTTGACCGATGGGAAGCGAGACTTCTCTGTAGCGCTGATTTGCCTTTCCAGGTTGCTTGGTTGGCCAAAAAGGGCGTATGCGTTTTTTCCTGAATATATTCAGGAAAAAACGCATACGCCCTTTTTGGCCAAGGGCCTCATTGTCAACGTTTTGCCGCTTTTCATGTGCTTTAAAGGCGATTCGTATCTACCTCCTGAAATCTGTTTCGTGCAATTCTGCCTTGATTTCAAATCCTCTTCTTTGCCTTCCCTCAATATATTTGTGGACGAGAGTTATCATTTATAACTCTGCAGGTTTGTGAATTGCAGTGCCCTGAACCTCCATTTTACAACTCGCTTTTTTGGGAGCTGGCCGCAAAAGCGCAGGATGGCTTCAGGCCCTGTTCTGGTTCCGGGGGGCAGGCTGAGCCTGTGGTTAATTCTTCTTCCTGATGGGAAAATAGAGTGACCTGTGCCTGTCCCGACACCAAGAGCTAGTCTCTCGTTGGTTCCCCGTCTTCCCGTTCATCCTCAGGACAAATTGCAACCTGTACGGAACAGGAGGTTAAAGGTGCTGATGCTCCAAGTAGGGAGATTGCTAGTAAAGGGGCTGGAATGGCGAACCCGGGCACAAGGAGATGAGAAATGAGGTGCGTTTTAGAAACCTTTCCCCATCACACGGTGTACCATCTTCTGGGTTTCTCATGCATGTTTTCGATGTAGGAAGATGCCCTTGAAGCTGGAGATTTGGGACCCATGCGATGGGTACCACGCAGTATTCCTTTAAAGGGTCTGCGTTTGCTCACCCAACCTCACCAAACCTCTCAGCCCCAAGAGTGTCCACCCTTATGTCTCATCCAGCTGTGGGTCTAGATATGGTCAATCCAGGTTGCATCACAGCCCCTGAACTCATTGTGTAAGAATTTCTATCTCTTTCACTGTCGTTGTTTCATGGGTTTTTCAAAGTAATTTATTTTCATAATGGGGTTTAGCTGCTTTTCACGGCTGTGTTTATGCCGCTTTCCACCCACTTGACACACTAACAGAGAGATATCAATACATAGGCTTTAAGATTATTACTAGTCAGATATATTCTTGTGCGGTGAGTAGGGCGTGTTGAGTCCAGTTCTCTGAGCAAGGAGTAGGTCTTGTCTACTACATATTGGGTTTATGGAACGGTATCTGAGCTAATTTGATACCCTTGTTTTATGTATCACCCCACCTCACCTTTCCCGTTAAGCAGCCATAGTGTGTTTTCTGCATGTGTGACTCTGTTCTGTTTTGTAATTCAGTTCAAGTGTAACGGTTTTTACATTCCCTCTATCAGTGATACCTTAGGAGAAGTGTCCTTTTCTGTGTGACTTATTTCACTTAGAATCGTCGTACCTAAATCCACTCATCATGCTGCTACTAACCTTATGACATTGATTTCATGGCTGAGTGATATTCCATTGTACATAAGGACCACAACTTCTTTATCCATTTTTCTCTTTCCTGGGATATTTAAGGTGGAATGAAGTGGAGGTCCTTGTCAACAGAGCAGCCCTCAACTTTGGGGTGCTTGTGTCTTGCTGATTTTTCATTTTCCCAATTTATACCCCCATGAGTGGAAGTGCCCTATGCTCTCTAAGCTGTGTTTTTCAGATGTTTCAGGACACACCGTGCACTTCTCCAGAGTGGCTGTTGCCAATTTACATCCCGCCCATCAGCGTAGCAAGGCTCCCATTTCTCCATGGCCTGTCCTGCATTTCTGGTTTTGACACTTTTTTCAGCATGGCCCTTTTGACCGATGGGAAGCGAGACTTCTCTGTAGCGCTGATTTGCCTTTCCAGGTTGCTTGGTTGGCCAAAAAGGGCGTATGCGTTTTTTCCTGAATATATTCAGCAAAAAACGCATACGCCCTTTTTGGCCAAGGGCCTCATTGTCAACGTTTTGCCGCTTTTCATGTGCTTTAAAGGCGATTCGTATCTACCTCCTGAAATCTGTTTCGTGCAATTCTGCCTTGATTTCAAATCCTCTTCTTTGCCTTCCCTCAATATATTTGTGGACGAGAGTTATCATTTATAACTCTGCAGGTTTGTGAATTGCAGTGCCCTGAACCTCCATTTTACAACTCGCTTTTTTGGGAGCTGGCCGCAAAAGCGCAGGATGGCTTCAGGCCCTGTTCTGGTTCCGGGGGGCAGGCTGAGCCTGTGGTTAATTCTTCTTCCTGATGGGAAAATAGAGTGACCTGTGCCTGTCCCGACACCAAGAGCTAGTCTCTCGTTGGTTCCCCGTCTTCCCGTTCATCCTCAGGACAAATTGCAACCTGTACGGAACAGGAGGTTAAAGGTGCTGATGCTCCAAGTAGGGAGATTGCTAGTAAAGGGGCTGGAATGGCGAACCCGGGCACAAGGAGATGAGAAATGAGGTGCGTTTTAGAAACCTTTCCCCATCACACGGTGTACCATCTTCTGGGTTTCTCATGCATGTTTTCGATGTAGGAAGATGCCCTTGAAGCTGGAGATTTGGGACCCATGCGATGGGTACCACGCAGTATTCCTTTAAAGGGTCTGCGTTTGCTCACCCAACCTCACCAAACCTCTCAGCCCCAAGAGTGTCCACCCTTATGTCTCATCCAGCTGTGGGTCTAGATATGGTCAATCCAGGTTGCATCACAGCCCCTGAACTCATTGTGTAAGAATTTCTATCTCTTTCACTGTCGTTGTTTCATGGGTTTTTCAAAGTAATTTATTTTCATAATGGGGTTTAGCTGCTTTTCACGGCTGTGTTTATGCCGCTTTCCACCCACTTGACACACTAACAGAGAGATATCAATACATAGGCTTTAAGATTATTACTAGTCAGATATATTCTTGTGCGGTGAATAGGGCGTGTTGAGTCCAGTTCTCTGAGCAAGGAGTAGGTCTTGTCTACTACATATTGGGTTTATGGAACGGTATCTGAGCTAATTTGATACCCTTGTTTTATGTATCACCCCACCTCACCTTTCCCGTTAAGCAGCCATAGTGTGTTTTCTGCATGTGTGACTCTGTTCTGTTTTGTAATTCAGTTCAAGTGTAACGGTTTTTACATTCCCTCTATCAGTGATACCTTAGGAGAAGTGTCCTTTTCTGTGTGACTTATTTCACTTAGAATCGTCGTACCTAAATCCACTCATCATGCTGCTACTAACCTTATGACATTGATTTCATGGCTGAGTGATATTCCATTGTACATAAGGACCACAACTTCTTTATCCATTTTTCTCTTTCCTGGGATATTTAAGGTGGAATGAAGTGGAGGTCCTTGTCAACAGAGCAGCCCTCAACTTTGGGGTGCTTGTGTCTTGCTGATTTTTCATTTTCCCAATTTATACCCCCATGAGTGGAAGTGCCCTATGCTCTCTAAGCTGTGTTTTTCAGATGTTTCAGGACACACCGTGCACTTCTCCAGAGTGGCTGTTGCCAATTTACATCCCGCCCATCAGCGTAGCAAGGCTCCCATTTCTCCATGGCCTGTCCTGCATTTCTGGTTTTGACACTTTTTTCAGCATGGCCCTTTTGACCGATGGGAAGCGAGACTTCTCTGTAGCGCTGATTTGCCTTTCCAGGTTGCTTGGTTGGCCAAAAAGGGCGTATGCGTTTTTTCCTGAATATATTCAGCAAAAAACGCATACGCCCTTTTTGGCCAAGGGCCTCATTGTCAACGTTTTGCCGCTTTTCATGTGCTTTAAAGGCGATTCGTATCTACCTCCTGAAATCTGTTTCGTGCAATTCTGCCTTGATTTCAAATCCTCTTCTTTGCCTTCCCTCAATATATTTGTGGACGAGAGTTATCATTTATAACTCTGCAGGTTTGTGAATTGCAGTGCCCTGAACCTCCATTTTACAACTCGCTTTTTTGGGAGCTGGCCGCAAAAGCGCAGGATGGCTTCAGGCCCTGTTCTGGTTCCGGGGGGCAGGCTGAGCCTGTGGTTAATTCTTCTTCCTGATGGGAAAATAGAGTGACCTGTGCCTGTCCCGACACCAAGAGCTAGTCTCTCGTTGGTTCCCCGTCTTCCCGTTCATCCTCAGGACAAATTGCAACCTGTACGGAACAGGAGGTTAAAGGTGCTGATGCTCCAAGTAGGGAGATTGCTAGTAAAGGGGCTGGAATGGCGAACCCGGGCACAAGGAGATGAGAAATGAGGTGCGTTTTAGAAACCTTTCCCCATCACACGGTGTACCATCTTCTGGGTTTCTCATGCATGTTTTCGATGTAGGAAGATGCCCTTGAAGCTGGAGATTTGGGACCCATGCGATGGGTACCACGCAGTATTCCTTTAAAGGGTCTGCGTTTGCTCACCCAACCTCACCAAACCTCTCAGCCCCAAGAGTGTCCACCCTTATGTCTCATCCAGCTGTGGGTCTAGATATGGTCAATCCAGGTTGCATCACAGCCCCTGAACTCATTGTGTAAGAATTTCTATCTCTTTCACTGTCGTTGTTTCATGGGTTTTTCAAAGTAATTTATTTTCATAATGGGGTTTAGCTGCTTTTCACGGCTGTGTTTATGCCGCTTTCCACCCACTTGACACACTAACAGAGAGATATCAATACATAGGCTTTAAGATTATTACTAGTCAGATATATTCTTGTGCGGTGAATAGGGCGTGTTGAGTCCAGTTCTCTGAGCAAGGAGTAGGTCTTGTCTACTACATATTGGGTTTATGGAACGGTATCTGAGCTAATTTGATACCCTTGTTTTATGTATCACCCCACCTCACCTTTCCCGTTAAGCAGCCATAGTGTGTTTTCTGCATGTGTGACTCTGTTCTGTTTTGTAATTCAGTTCAAGTGTAACGGTTTTTACATTCCCTCTATCAGTGATACCTTAGGAGAAGTGTCCTTTTCTGTGTGACTTATTTCACTTAGAATCGTCGTACCTAAATCCACTCATCATGCTGCTACTAACCTTATGACATTGATTTCATGGCTGAGTGATATTCCATTGTACATAAGGACCACAACTTCTTTATCCATTTTTCTCTTTCCTGGGATATTTAAGGTGGAATGAAGTGGAGGTCCTTGTCAACAGAGCAGCCCTCAACTTTGGGGTGCTTGTGTCTTGCTGATTTTTCATTTTCCCAATTTATACCCCCATGAGTGGAAGTGCCCTATGCTCTCTAAGCTGTGTTTTTCAGATGTTTCAGGACACACCGTGCACTTCTCCAGAGTGGCTGTTGCCAATTTACATCCCGCCCATCAGCGTAGCAAGGCTCCCATTTCTCCATGGCCTGTCCTGCATTTCTGGTTTTGACACTTTTTTCAGCATGGCCCTTTTGACCGATGGGAAGCGAGACTTCTCTGTAGCGCTGATTTGCCTTTCCAGGTTGCTTGGTTGGCCAAAAAGGGCGTATGCGTTTTTTCCTGAATATATTCAGGAAAAAACGCATACGCCCTTTTTGGCCAAGGGCCTCATTGTCAACGTTTTGCCGCTTTTCATGTGCTTTAAAGGCGATTCGTATCTACCTCCTGAAATCTGTTTCGTGCAATTCTGCCTTGATTTCAAATCCTCTTCTTTGCCTTCCCTCAATATATTTGTGGACGAGAGTTATCATTTATAACTCTGCAGGTTTGTGAATTGCAGTGCCCTGAACCTCCATTTTACAACTCGCTTTTTTGGGAGCTGGCCGCAAAAGCGCAGGATGGCTTCAGGCCCTGTTCTGGTTCCGGGGGGCAGGCTGAGCCTGTGGTTAATTCTTCTTCCTGATGGGAAAATAGAGTGACCTGTGCCTGTCCCGACACCAAGAGCTAGTCTCTCGTTGGTTCCCCGTCTTCCCGTTCATCCTCAGGACAAATTGCAACCTGTACGGAACAGGAGGTTAAAGGTGCTGATGCTCCCAGTAGGGAGATTGCTAGTAAAGTGGCTGGAATGGCGAACCCGGGCACAAGGAGATGAGAAATGAGGTGCGTTTTAGAAACCTTTCCCCATCACACGGTGTACCATCTTCTGGGTTTCTCATGCATGTTTTCGATGTAGGAAGATGCCCTTGAAGCTGGAGATTTGGGACCCATGCGATGGGTACCACGCAGTATTCCTTTAAAGGGTCTGCGTTTGCTCACCCAACCTCACCAAACCTCTCAGCCCCAAGAGTGTCCACCCTTATGTCTCATCCAGCTGTGGGTCTAGATATGGTCAATCCAGGTTGCATCACAGCCCCTGAACTCATTGTGTAAGAATTTCTATCTCTTTCACTGTCGTTGTTTCATGGGTTTTTCAAAGTAATTTATTTTCATAATGGGGTTTAGCTGCTTTTCACGGCTGTGTTTATGCCGCTTTCCACCCACTTGACACACTAACAGAGAGATATCAATACATAGGCTTTAAGATTATTACTAGTCAGATATATTCTTGTGCGGTGAATAGGGCGTGTTGAGTCCAGTTCTCTGAGCAAGGAGTAGGTCTTGTCTACTACATATTGGGTTTATGGAACGGTATCTGAGCTAATTTGATACCCTTGTTTTATGTATCACCCCACCTCACCTTTCCCGTTAAGCAGCCATAGTGTGTTTTCTGCATGTGTGACTCTGTTCTGTTTTGTAATTCAGTTCAAGTGTAACGGTTTTTACATTCCCTCTATCAGTGATACCTTAGGAGAAGTGTCCTTTTCTGTGTGACTTATTTCACTTAGAATCGTCGTACCTAAATCCACTCATCATGCTGCTACTAACCTTATGACATTGATTTCATGGCTGAGTGATATTCCATTGTACATAAGGACCACAACTTCTTTATCCATTTTTCTCTTTCCTGGGATATTTAAGGTGGAATGAAGTGGAGGTCCTTGTCAACAGAGCAGCCCTCAACTTTGGGGTGCTTGTGTCTTGCTGATTTTTCATTTTCCCAATTTATACCCCCATGAGTGGAAGTGCCCTATGCTCTCTAAGCTGTGTTTTTCAGATGTTTCAGGACACACCGTGCACTTCTCCAGAGTGGCTGTTGCCAATTTACATCCCGCCCATCAGCGTAGCAAGGCTCCCATTTCTCCATGGCCTGTCCTGCATTTCTGGTTTTGACACTTTTTTCAGCATGGCCCTTTTGACCGATGGGAAGCGAGACTTCTCTGTAGCGCTGATTTGCCTTTCCAGGTTGCTTGGTTGGCCAAAAAGGGCGTATGCGTTTTTTCCTGAATATATTCAGCAAAAAACGCATACGCCCTTTTTGGCCAAGGGCCTCATTGTCAACGTTTTGCCGCTTTTCATGTGCTTTAAAGGCGATTCGTATCTACCTCCTGAAATCTGTTTCGTGCAATTCTGCCTTGATTTCAAATCCTCTTCTTTGCCTTCCCTCAATATATTTGTGGACGAGAGTTATCATTTATAACTCTGCAGGTTTGTGAATTGCAGTGCCCTGAACCTCCATTTTACAACTCGCTTTTTTGGGAGCTGGCCGCAAAAGCGCAGGATGGCTTCAGGCCCTGTTCTGGTTCCGGGGGGCAGGCTGAGCCTGTGGTTAATTCTTCTTCCTGATGGGAAAATAGAGTGACCTGTGCCTGTCCCGACACCAAGAGCTAGTCTCTCGTTGGTTCCCCGTCTTCCCGTTCATCCTCAGGACAAATTGCAACCTGTACGGAACAGGAGGTTAAAGGTGCTGATGCTCCCAGTAGGGAGATTGCTAGTAAAGTGGCTGGAATGGCGAACCCGGGCACAAGGAGATGAGAAATGAGGTGCGTTTTAGAAACCTTTCCCCATCACACGGTGTACCATCTTCTGGGTTTCTCATGCATGTTTTCGATGTAGGAAGATGCCCTTGAAGCTGGAGATTTGGGACCCATGCGATGGGTACCATGCAGTATTACTTTAAAGGGTCTGCGTTTGCTCACCCAACCTCACCAAACCTCTCAGCCCCAAGAGTGTCCACCCTTATGTCTGATCCAGCTGTGGGTCTAGATATGGTCAATCCAGGTTGCATCACAGCCCCTGAACTCATTGTGTAAGAATTTCTATCTCTTTCACTGTCGTTGTTTCATGGGTTTTTCAAAGTAATTTATTTTCATAATGGGGTTTAGCTGCTTTTCACGGCTGTGTTTATGCCGCTTTCCACCCACTTGACACACTAACAGAGAGATATCAATACATAGGCTTTAAGATTATTACTAGTCAGATATATTCTTGTGCGGTGAATAGGGCGTGTTGAGTCCAGTTCTCTGAGCAAGGAGTAGGTCTTGTCTACTACATATTGGGTTTATGGAACGGTATCTGAGCTAATTTGATACCCTTGTTTTATGTATCACCCCACCTCACCTTTCCCGTTAAGCAGCCATAGTGTGTTTTCTGCATGTGTGACTCTGTTCTGTTTTGTAATTCAGTTCAAGTGTAACGGTTTTTACATTCCCTCTATCAGTGATACCTTAGGAGAAGTGTCCTTTTCTGTGTGACTTATTTCACTTAGAATCGTCGTACCTAAATCCACTCATCATGCTGCTACTAACCTTATGACATTGATTTCATGGCTGAGTGATATTCCATTGTACATAAGGACCACAACTTCTTTATCCATTTTTCTCTTTCCTGGGATATTTAAGGTGGAATGAAGTGGAGGTCCTTGTCAACAGAGCAGCCCTCAACTTTGGGGTGCTTGTGTCTTGCTGATTTTTCATTTTCCCAATTTATACCCCCATGAGTGGAAGTGCCCTATGCTCTCTAAGCTGTGTTTTTCAGATGTTTCAGGACACACCGTGCACTTCTCCAGAGTGGCTGTTGCCAATTTACATCCCGCCCATCAGCGTAGCAAGGCTCCCATTTCTCCATGGCCTGTCCTGCATTTCTGGTTTTGACACTTTTTTCAGCATGGCCCTTTTGACCGATGGGAAGCGAGACTTCTCTGTAGCGCTGATTTGCCTTTCCAGGTTGCTTGGTTGGCCAAAAAGGGCGTATGCGTTTTTTCCTGAATATATTCAGGAAAAAACGCATACGCCCTTTTTGGCCAAGGGCCTCATTGTCAACGTTTTGCCGCTTTTCATGTGCTTTAAAGGCGATTCGTATCTACCTCCTGAAATCTGTTTCGTGCAATTCTGCCTTGATTTCAAATCCTCTTCTTTGCCTTCCCTCAATATATTTGTGGACGAGAGTTATCATTTATAACTCTGCAGGTTTGTGAATTGCAGTGCCCTGAACCTCCATTTTACACCTCGCTTTTTTGGGAGCTGGCCGCAAAAGCGCAGGATGGCTTCAGGCCCTGTTCTGGTTCCGGGGGGCAGGCTGAGCCTGTGGTTAATTCTTCTTCCTGATGGGAAAATAGAGTGACCTGTGCCTGTCCCGACACCAAGAGCTAGTCTCTCGTTGGTTCCCCGTCTTCCCGTTCATCCTCAGGACAAATTGCAACCTGTACGGAACAGGAGGTTAAAGGTGCTGATGCTCCAAGTAGGGAGATTGCTAGTAAAGTGGCTGGAATGGCGAACCCGGGCACAAGGAGATGAGAAATGAGGTGCGTTTTAGAAACCTTTCCCCATCACACGGTGTACCATCTTCTGGGTTTCTCATGCATGTTTTCGATGTAGGAAGATGCCCTTGAAGCTGGAGATTTGGGACCCATGCGATGGGTACCACGCAGTATTCCTTTAAAGGGTCTGCGTTTGCTCACCCAACCTCACCAAACCTCTCAGCCCCAAGAGTGTCCACCCTTATGTCTCATCCAGCTGTGGGTCTAGATATGGTCAATCCAGGTTGCATCACAGCCCCTGAACTCATTGTGTAAGAATTTCTATCTCTTTCACTGTCGTTGTTTCATGGGTTTTTCAAAGTAATTTATTTTCATAATGGGGTTTAGCTGCTTTTCACGGCTGTGTTTATGCCGCTTTCCACCCACTTGACACACTAACAGAGAGATATCAATACATAGGCTTTAAGATTATTACTAGTCAGATATATTCTTGTGCGGTGAATAGGGCGTGTTGAGTCCAGTTCTCTGAGCAAGGAGTAGGTCTTGTCTACTACATATTGGGTTTATGGAACGGTATCTGAGCTAATTTGATACCCTTGTTTTATGTATCACCCCACCTCACCTTTCCCGTTAAGCAGCCATAGTGTGTTTTCTGCATGTGTGACTCTGTTCTGTTTTGTAATTCAGTTCAAGTGTAACGGTTTTTACATTCCCTCTATCAGTGATACCTTAGGAGAAGTGTCCTTTTCTGTGTGACTTATTTCACTTAGAATCGTCGTACCTAAATCCACTCATCATGCTGCTACTAACCTTATGACATTGATTTCATGGCTGAGTGATATTCCATTGTACATAAGGACCACAACTTCTTTATCCATTTTTCTCTTTCCTGGGATATTTAAGGTGGAATGAAGTGGAGGTCCTTGTCAACAGAGCAGCCCTCAACTTTGGGGTGCTTGTGTCTTGCTGATTTTTCATTTTCCCAATTTATACCCCCATGAGTGGAAGTGCCCTATGCTCTCTAAGCTGTGTTTTTCAGATGTTTCAGGACACACCGTGCACTTCTCCAGAGTGGCTGTTGCCAATTTACATCCCGCCCATCAGCGTAGCAAGGCTCCCATTTCTCCATGGCCTGTCCTGCATTTCTGGTTTTGACACTTTTTTCAGCATGGCCCTTTTGACCGATGGGAAGCGAGACTTCTCTGTAGCGCTGATTTGCCTTTCCAGGTTGCTTGGTTGGCCAAAAAGGGCGTATGCGTTTTTTCCTGAATATATTCAGGAAAAAACGCATACGCCCTTTTTGGCCAAGGGCCTCATTGTCAACGTTTTGCCGCTTTTCATGTGCTTTAAAGGCGATTCGTATCTACCTCCTGAAATCTGTTTCGTGCAATTCTGCCTTGATTTCAAATCCTCTTCTTTGCCTTCCCTCAATATATTTGTGGACGAGAGTTATCATTTATAACTCTGCAGGTTTGTGAATTGCAGTGCCCTGAACCTCCATTTTACAACTCGCTTTTTTGGGAGCTGGCCGCAAAAGCGCAGGATGGCTTCAGGCCCTGTTCTGGTTCCGGGGGGCAGGCTGAGCCTGTGGTTAATTCTTCTTCCTGATGGGAAAATAGAGTGACCTGTGCCTGTCCCGACACCAAGAGCTAGTCTCTCGTTGGTTCCCCGTCTTCCCGTTCATCCTCAGGACAAATTGCAACCTGTACGGAACAGGAGGTTAAAGGTGCTGATGCTCCAAGTAGGGAGATTGCTAGTAAAGTGGCTGGAATGGCGAACCCGGGCACAAGGAGATGAGAAATGAGGTGCGTTTTAGAAACCTTTCCCCATCACACGGTGTACCATCTTCTGGGTTTCTCATGCATGTTTTCGATGTAGGAAGATGCCCTTGAAGCTGGAGATTTGGGACCCATGCGATGGGTACCACGCAGTATTACTTTAAAGGGTCTGCGTTTGCTCACCCAACCTCACCAAACCTCTCAGCCCCAAGAGTGTCCACCCTTATGTCTCATCCAGCTGTGGGTCTAGATATGGTCAATCCAGGTTGCATCACAGCCCCTGAACTCATTGTGTAAGAATTTCTATCTCTTTCACTGTCGTTGTTTCATGGGTTTTTCAAAGTAATTTATTTTCATAATGGGGTTTAGCTGCTTTTCACGGCTGTGTTTATGCCGCTTTCCACCCACTTGACACACTAACAGAGAGATATCAATACATAGGCTTTAAGATTATTACTAGTCAGATATATTCTTGTGCGGTGAATAGGGCGTGTTGAGTCCAGTTCTCTGAGCAAGGAGTAGGTCTTGTCTACTACATATTGGGTTTATGGAACGGTATCTGAGCTAATTTGATACCCTTGTTTTATGTATCACCCCACCTCACCTTTCCCGTTAAGCAGCCATAGTGTGTTTTCTGCATGTGTGACTCTGTTCTGTTTTGTAATTCAGTTCAAGTGTAACGGTTTTTACATTCCCTCTATCAGTGATACCTTAGGAGAAGTGTCCTTTTCTGTGTGACTTATTTCACTTAGAATCGTCGTACCTAAATCCACTCATCATGCTGCTACTAACCTTATGACATTGATTTCATGGCTGAGTGATATTCCATTGTACATAAGGACCACAACTTCTTTATCCATTTTTCTCTTTCCTGGGATATTTAAGGTGGAATGAAGTGGAGGTCCTTGTCAACAGAGCAGCCCTCAACTTTGGGGTGCTTGTGTCTTGCTGATTTTTCATTTTCCCAATTTATACCCCCATGAGTGGAAGTGCCCTATGCTCTCTAAGCTGTGTTTTTCAGATGTTTCAGGACACACCGTGCACTTCTCCAGAGTGGCTGTTGCCAATTTACATCCCGCCCATCAGCGTAGCAAGGCTCCCATTTCTCCATGGCCTGTCCTGCATTTCTGGTTTTGACACTTTTTTCAGCATGGCCCTTTTGACCGATGGGAAGCGAGACTTCTCTGTAGCGCTGATTTGCCTTTCCAGGTTGCTTGGTTGGCCAAAAAGGGCGTATGCGTTTTTTCCTGAATATATTCAGCAAAAAACGCATACGCCCTTTTTGGCCAAGGGCCTCATTGTCAACGTTTTGCCGCTTTTCATGTGCTTTAAAGGCGATTCGTATCTACCTCCTGAAATCTGTTTCGTGCAATTCTGCCTTGATTTCAAATCCTCTTCTTTGCCTTCCCTCAATATATTTGTGGACGAGAGTTATCATTTATAACTCTGCAGGTTTGTGAATTGCAGTGCCCTGAACCTCCATTTTACAACTCGCTTTTTTGGGAGCTGGCCGCAAAAGCGCAGGATGGCTTCAGGCCCTGTTCTGGTTCCGGGGGGCAGGCTGAGCCTGTGGTTAATTCTTCTTCCTGATGGGAAAATAGAGTGACCTGTGCCTGTCCCGACACCAAGAGCTAGTCTCTCGTTGGTTCCCCGTCTTCCCGTTCATCCTCAGGACAAATTGCAACCTGTACGGAACAGGAGGTTAAAGGTGCTGATGCTCCAAGTAGGGAGATTGCTAGTAAAGGGGCTGGAATGGCGAACCCGGGCACAAGGAGATGAGAAATGAGGTGCGTTTTAGAAACCTTTCCCCATCACACGGTGTACCATCTTCTGGGTTTCTCATGCATGTTTTCGATGTAGGAAGATGCCCTTGAAGCTGGAGATTTGGGACCCATGCGATGGGTACCACGCAGTATTCCTTTAAAGGGTCTGCGTTTGCTCACCCAACCTCACCAAACCTCTCAGCCCCAAGAGTGTCCACCCTTATGTCTCATCCAGCTGTGGGTCTAGATATGGTCAATCCAGGTTGCATCACAGCCCCTGAACTCATTGTGTAAGAATTTCTATCTCTTTCACTGTCGTTGTTTCATGGGTTTTTCAAAGTAATTTATTTTCATAATGGGGTTTAGCTGCTTTTCACGGCTGTGTTTATGCCGCTTTCCACCCACTTGACACACTAACAGAGAGATATCAATACATAGGCTTTAAGATTATTACTAGTCAGATATATTCTTGTGCGGTGAATAGGGCGTGTTGAGTCCAGTTCTCTGAGCAAGGAGTAGGTCTTGTCTACTACATATTGGGTTTATGGAACGGTATCTGAGCTAATTTGATACCCTTGTTTTATGTATCACCCCACCTCACCTTTCCCGTTAAGCAGCCATAGTGTGTTTTCTGCATGTGTGACTCTGTTCTGTTTTGTAATTCAGTTCAAGTGTAACGGTTTTTACATTCCCTCTATCAGTGATACCTTAGGAGAAGTGTCCTTTTCTGTGTGACTTATTTCACTTAGAATCGTCGTACCTAAATCCACTCATCATGCTGCTACTAACCTTATGACATTGATTTCATGGCTGAGTGATATTCCATTGTACATAAGGACCACAACTTCTTTATCCATTTTTCTCTTTCCTGGGATATTTAAGGTGGAATGAAGTGGAGGTCCTTGTCAACAGAGCAGCCCTCAACTTTGGGGTGCTTGTGTCTTGCTGATTTTTCATTTTCCCAATTTATACCCCCATGAGTGGAAGTGCCCTATGCTCTCTAAGCTGTGTTTTTCAGATGTTTCAGGACACACCGTGCACTTCTCCAGAGTGGCTGTTGCCAATTTACATCCCGCCCATCAGCGTAGCAAGGCTCCCATTTCTCCATGGCCTGTCCTGCATTTCTGGTTTTGACACTTTTTTCAGCATGGCCCTTTTGACCGATGGGAAGCGAGACTTCTCTGTAGCGCTGATTTGCCTTTCCAGGTTGCTTGGTTGGCCAAAAAGGGCGTATGCGTTTTTTCCTGAATATATTCAGCAAAAAACGCATACGCCCTTTTTGGCCAAGGGCCTCATTGTCAACGTTTTGCCGCTTTTCATGTGCTTTAAAGGCGATTCGTATCTACCTCCTGAAATCTGTTTCGTGCAATTCTGCCTTGATTTCAAATCCTCTTCTTTGCCTTCCCTCAATATATTTGTGGACGAGAGTTATCATTTATAACTCTGCAGGTTTGTGAATTGCAGTGCCCTGAACCTCCATTTTACAACTCGCTTTTTTGGGAGCTGGCCGCAAAAGCGCAGGATGGCTTCAGGCCCTGTTCTGGTTCCGGGGGGCAGGCTGAGCCTGTGGTTAATTCTTCTTCCTGATGGGAAAATAGAGTGACCTGTGCCTGTCCCGACACCAAGAGCTAGTCTCTCGTTGGTTCCCCGTCTTCCCGTTCATCCTCAGGACAAATTGCAACCTGTACGGAACAGGAGGTTAAAGGTGCTGATGCTCCAAGTAGGGAGATTGCTAGTAAAGTGGCTGGAATGGCGAACCCGGGCACAAGGAGATGAGAAATGAGGTGCGTTTTAGAAACCTTTCCCCATCACACGGTGTACCATCTTCTGGGTTTCTCATGCATGTTTTCGATGTAGGAAGATGCCCTTGAAGCTGGAGATTTGGGACCCATGCGATGGGTACCACGCAGTATTCCTTTAAAGGGTCTGCGTTTGCTCACCCAACCTCACCAAACCTCTCAGCCCCAAGAGTGTCCACCCTTATGTCTCATCCAGCTGTGGGTCTAGATATGGTCAATCCAGGTTGCATCACAGCCCCTGAACTCATTGTGTAAGAATTTCTATCTCTTTCACTGTCGTTGTTTCATGGGTTTTTCAAAGTAATTTATTTTCATAATGGGGTTTAGCTGCTTTTCACGGCTGTGTTTATGCCGCTTTCCACCCACTTGACACACTAACAGAGAGATATCAATACATAGGCTTTAAGATTATTACTAGTCAGATATATTCTTGTGCGGTGAATAGGGCGTGTTGAGTCCAGTTCTCTGAGCAAGGAGTAGGTCTTGTCTACTACATATTGGGTTTATGGAACGGTATCTGAGCTAATTTGATACCCTTGTTTTATGTATCACCCCACCTCACCTTTCCCGTTAAGCAGCCATAGTGTGTTTTCTGCATGTGTGACTCTGTTCTGTTTTGTAATTCAGTTCAAGTGTAACGGTTTTTACATTCCCTCTATCAGTGATACCTTAGGAGAAGTGTCCTTTTCTGTGTGACTTATTTCACTTAGAATCGTCGTACCTAAATCCACTCATCATGCTGCTACTAACCTTATGACATTGATTTCATGGCTGAGTGATATTCCATTGTACATAAGGACCACAACTTCTTTATCCATTTTTCTCTTTCCTGGGATATTTAAGGTGGAATGAAGTGGAGGTCCTTGTCAACAGAGCAGCCCTCAACTTTGGGGTGCTTGTGTCTTGCTGATTTTTCATTTTCCCAATTTATACCCCCATGAGTGGAAGTGCCCTATGCTCTCTAAGCTGTGTTTTTCAGATGTTTCAGGACACACCGTGCACTTCTCCAGAGTGGCTGTTGCCAATTTACATCCCGCCCATCAGCGTAGCAAGGCTCCCATTTCTCCATGGCCTGTCCTGCATTTCTGGTTTTGACACTTTTTTCAGCATGGCCCTTTTGACCGATGGGAAGCGAGACTTCTCTGTAGCGCTGATTTGCCTTTCCAGGTTGCTTGGTTGGCCAAAAAGGGCGTATGCGTTTTTTCCTGAATATATTCAGCAAAAAACGCATACGCCCTTTTTGGCCAAGGGCCTCATTGTCAACGTTTTGCCGCTTTTCATGTGCTTTAAAGGCGATTCGTATCTACCTCCTGAAATCTGTTTCGTGCAATTCTGCCTTGATTTCAAATCCTCTTCTTTGCCTTCCCTCAATATATTTGTGGACGAGAGTTATCATTTATAACTCTGCAGGTTTGTGAATTGCAGTGCCCTGAACCTCCATTTTACAACTCGCTTTTTTGGGAGCTGGCCGCAAAAGCGCAGGATGGCTTCAGGCCCTGTTCTGGTTCCGGGGGGCAGGCTGAGCCTGTGGTTAATTCTTCTTCCTGATGGGAAAATAGAGTGACCTGTGCCTGTCCCGACACCAAGAGCTAGTCTCTCGTTGGTTCCCCGTCTTCCCGTTCATCCTCAGGACAAATTGCAACCTGTACGGAACAGGAGGTTAAAGGTGCTGATGCTCCAAGTAGGGAGATTGCTAGTAAAGTGGCTGGAATGGCGAACCCGGGCACAAGGAGATGAGAAATGAGGTGCGTTTTAGAAACCTTTCCCCATCACACGGTGTACCATCTTCTGGGTTTCTCATGCATGTTTTCGATGTAGGAAGATGCCCTTGAAGCTGGAGATTTGGGACCCATGCGATGGGTACCATGCAGTATTACTTTAAAGGGTCTGCGTTTGCTCACCCAACCTCACCAAACCTCTCAGCCCCAAGAGTGTCCACCCTTATGTCTCATCCAGCTGTGGGTCTAGATATGGTCAATCCAGGTTGCATCACAGCCCCTGAACTCATTGTGTAAGAATTTCTATCTCTTTCACTGTCGTTGTTTCATGGGTTTTTCAAAGTAATTTATTTTCATAATGGGGTTTAGCTGCTTTTCACGGCTGTGTTTATGCCGCTTTCCACCCACTTGACACACTAACAGAGAGATATCAATACATAGGCTTTAAGATTATTACTAGTCAGATATATTCTTGTGCGGTGAATAGGGCGTGTTGAGTCCAGTTCTCTGAGCAAGGAGTAGGTCTTGTCTACTACATATTGGGTTTATGGAACGGTATCTGAGCTAATTTGATACCCTTGTTTTATGTATCACCCCACCTCACCTTTCCCGTTAAGCAGCCATAGTGTGTTTTCTGCATGTGTGACTCTGTTCTGTTTTGTAATTCAGTTCAAGTGTAACGGTTTTTACATTCCCTCTATCAGTGATACCTTAGGAGAAGTGTCCTTTTCTGTGTGACTTATTTCACTTAGAATCGTCGTACCTAAATCCACTCATCATGCTGCTACTAACCTTATGACATTGATTTCATGGCTGAGTGATATTCCATTGTACATAAGGACCACAACTTCTTTATCCATTTTTCTCTTTCCTGGGATATTTAAGGTGGAATGAAGTGGAGGTCCTTGTCAACAGAGCAGCCCTCAACTTTGGGGTGCTTGTGTCTTGCTGATTTTTCATTTTCCCAATTTATACCCCCATGAGTGGAAGTGCCCTATGCTCTCTAAGCTGTGTTTTTCAGATGTTTCAGGACACACCGTGCACTTCTCCAGAGTGGCTGTTGCCAATTTACATCCCGCCCATCAGCGTAGCAAGGCTCCCATTTCTCCATGGCCTGTCCTGCATTTCTGGTTTTGACACTTTTTTCAGCATGGCCCTTTTGACCGATGGGAAGCGAGACTTCTCTGTAGCGCTGATTTGCCTTTCCAGGTTGCTTGGTTGGCCAAAAAGGGCGTATGCGTTTTTTCCTGAATATATTCAGCAAAAAACGCATACGCCCTTTTTGGCCAAGGGCCTCATTGTCAACGTTTTGCCGCTTTTCATGTGCTTTAAAGGCGATTCGTATCTACCTCCTGAAATCTGTTTCGTGCAATTCTGCCTTGATTTCAAATCCTCTTCTTTGCCTTCCCTCAATATATTTGTGGACGAGAGTTATCATTTATAACTCTGCAGGTTTGTGAATTGCAGTGCCCTGAACCTCCATTTTACAACTCGCTTTTTTGGGAGCTGGCCGCAAAAGCGCAGGATGGCTTCAGGCCCTGTTCTGGTTCCGGGGGGCAGGCTGAGCCTGTGGTTAATTCTTCTTCCTGATGGGAAAATAGAGTGACCTGTGCCTGTCCCGACACCAAGAGCTAGTCTCTCGTTGGTTCCCCGTCTTCCCGTTCATCCTCAGGACAAATTGCAACCTGTACGGAACAGGAGGTTAAAGGTGCTGATGCTCCAAGTAGGGAGATTGCTAGTAAAGGGGCTGGAATGGCGAACCCGGGCACAAGGAGATGAGAAATGAGGTGCGTTTTAGAAACCTTTCCCCATCACACGGTGTACCATCTTCTGGGTTTCTCATGCATGTTTTCGATGTAGGAAGATGCCCTTGAAGCTGGAGATTTGGGACCCATGCGATGGGTACCACGCAGTATTCCTTTAAAGGGTCTGCGTTTGCTCACCCAACCTCACCAAACCTCTCAGCCCCAAGAGTGTCCACCCTTATGTCTCATCCAGCTGTGGGTCTAGATATGGTCAATCCAGGTTGCATCACAGCCCCTGAACTCATTGTGTAAGAATTTCTATCTCTTTCACTGTCGTTGTTTCATGGGTTTTTCAAAGTAATTTATTTTCATAATGGGGTTTAGCTGCTTTTCACGGCTGTGTTTATGCCGCTTTCCACCCACTTGACACACTAACAGAGAGATATCAATACATAGGCTTTAAGATTATTACTAGTCAGATATATTCTTGTGCGGTGAGTAGGGCGTGTTGAGTCCAGTTCTCTGAGCAAGGAGTAGGTCTTGTCTACTACATATTGGGTTTATGGAACGGTATCTGAGCTAATTTGATACCCTTGTTTTATGTATCACCCCACCTCACCTTTCCCGTTAAGCAGCCATAGTGTGTTTTCTGCATGTGTGACTCTGTTCTGTTTTGTAATTCAGTTCAAGTGTAACGGTTTTTACATTCCCTCTATCAGTGATACCTTAGGAGAAGTGTCCTTTTCTGTGTGACTTATTTCACTTAGAATCGTCGTACCTAAATCCACTCATCATGCTGCTACTAACCTTATGACATTGATTTCATGGCTGAGTGATATTCCATTGTACATAAGGACCACAACTTCTTTATCCATTTTTCTCTTTCCTGGGATATTTAAGGTGGAATGAAGTGGAGGTCCTTGTCAACAGAGCAGCCCTCAACTTTGGGGTGCTTGTGTCTTGCTGATTTTTCATTTTCCCAATTTATACCCCCATGAGTGGAAGTGCCCTATGCTCTCTAAGCTGTGTTTTTCAGATGTTTCAGGACACACCGTGCACTTCTCCAGAGTGGCTGTTGCCAATTTACATCCCGCCCATCAGCGTAGCAAGGCTCCCATTTCTCCATGGCCTGTCCTGCATTTCTGGTTTTGACACTTTTTTCAGCATGGCCCTTTTGACCGATGGGAAGCGAGACTTCTCTGTAGCGCTGATTTGCCTTTCCAGGTTGCTTGGTTGGCCAAAAAGGGCGTATGCGTTTTTTCCTGAATATATTCAGCAAAAAACGCATACGCCCTTTTTGGCCAAGGGCCTCATTGTCAACGTTTTGCCGCTTTTCATGTGCTTTAAAGGCGATTCGTATCTACCTCCTGAAATCTGTTTCGTGCAATTCTGCCTTGATTTCAAATCCTCTTCTTTGCCTTCCCTCAATATATTTGTGGACGAGAGTTATCATTTATAACTCTGCAGGTTTGTGAATTGCAGTGCCCTGAACCTCCATTTTACAACTCGCTTTTTTGGGAGCTGGCCGCAAAAGCGCAGGATGGCTTCAGGCCCTGTTCTGGTTCCGGGGGGCAGGCTGAGCCTGTGGTTAATTCTTCTTCCTGATGGGAAAATAGAGTGACCTGTGCCTGTCCCGACACCAAGAGCTAGTCTCTCGTTGGTTCCCCGTCTTCCCGTTCATCCTCAGGACAAATTGCAACCTGTACGGAACAGGAGGTTAAAGGTGCTGATGCTCCAAGTAGGGAGATTGCTAGTAAAGGGGCTGGAATGGCGAACCCGGGCACAAGGAGATGAGAAATGAGGTGCGTTTTAGAAACCTTTCCCCATCACACGGTGTACCATCTTCTGGGTTTCTCATGCATGTTTTCGATGTAGGAAGATGCCCTTGAAGCTGGAGATTTGGGACCCATGCGATGGGTACCATGCAGTATTACTTTAAAGGGTCTGCGTTTGCTCACCCAACCTCACCAAACCTCTCAGCCCCAAGAGTGTCCACCCTTATGTCTCATCCAGCTGTGGGTCTAGATATGGTCAATCCAGGTTGCATCACAGCCCCTGAACTCATTGTGTAAGAATTTCTATCTCTTTCACTGTCGTTGTTTCATGGGTTTTTCAAAGTAATTTATTTTCATAATGGGGTTTAGCTGCTTTTCACGGCTGTGTTTATGCCGCTTTCCACCCACTTGACACACTAACAGAGAGATATCAATACATAGGCTTTAAGATTATTACTAGTCAGATATATTCTTGTGCGGTGAGTAGGGCGTGTTGAGTCCAGTTCTCTGAGCAAGGAGTAGGTCTTGTCTACTACATATTGGGTTTATGGAACGGTATCTGAGCTAATTTGATACCCTTGTTTTATGTATCACCCCACCTCACCTTTCCCGTTAAGCAGCCATAGTGTGTTTTCTGCATGTGTGACTCTGTTCTGTTTTGTAATTCAGTTCAAGTGTAACGGTTTTTACATTCCCTCTATCAGTGATACCTTAGGAGAAGTGTCCTTTTCTGTGTGACTTATTTCACTTAGAATCGTCGTACCTAAATCCACTCATCATGCTGCTACTAACCTTATGACATTGATTTCATGGCTGAGTGATATTCCATTGTACATAAGGACCACAACTTCTTTATCCATTTTTCTCTTTCCTGGGATATTTAAGGTGGAATGAAGTGGAGGTCCTTGTCAACAGAGCAGCCCTCAACTTTGGGGTGCTTGTGTCTTGCTGATTTTTCATTTTCCCAATTTATACCCCCATGAGTGGAAGTGCCCTATGCTCTCTAAGCTGTGTTTTTCAGATGTTTCAGGACACACCGTGCACTTCTCCAGAGTGGCTGTTGCCAATTTACATCCCGCCCATCAGCGTAGCAAGGCTCCCATTTCTCCATGGCCTGTCCTGCATTTCTGGTTTTGACACGTTTTTCAGCATGGCCCTTTTGACCGATGGGAAGCGAGACTTCTCTGTAGCGCTGATTTGCCTTTCCAGGTTGCTTGGTTGGCCAAAAAGGGCGTATGCGTTTTTTCCTGAATATATTCAGCAAAAAACGCATACGCCCTTTTTGGCCAAGGGCCTCATTGTCAACGTTTTGCCGCTTTTCATGTGCTTTAAAGGCGATTCGTATCTACCTCCTGAAATCTGTTTCGTGCAATTCTGCCTTGATTTCAAATCCTCTTCTTTGCCTTCCCTCAATATATTTGTGGACGAGAGTTATCATTTATAACTCTGCAGGTTTGTGAATTGCAGTGCCCTGAACCTCCATTTTACAACTCGCTTTTTTGGGAGCTGGCCGCAAAAGCGCAGGATGGCTTCAGGCCCTGTTCTGGTTCCGGGGGGCAGGCTGAGCCTGTGGTTAATTCTTCTTCCTGATGGGAAAATAGAGTGACCTGTGCCTGTCCCGACACCAAGAGCTAGTCTCTCGTTGGTTCCCCGTCTTCCCGTTCATCCTCAGGACAAATTGCAACCTGTACGGAACAGGAGGTTAAAGGTGCTGATGCTCCAAGTAGGGAGATTGCTAGTAAAGGGGCTGGAATGGCGAACCCGGGCACAAGGAGATGAGAAATGAGGTGCGTTTTAGAAACCTTTCCCCATCACACGGTGTACCATCTTCTGGGTTTCTCATGCATGTTTTCGATGTAGGAAGATGCCCTTGAAGCTGGAGATTTGGGACCCATGCGATGGGTACCACGCAGTATTCCTTTAAAGGGTCTGCGTTTGCTCACCCAACCTCACCAAACCTCTCAGCCCCAAGAGTGTCCACCCTTATGTCTCATCCAGCTGTGGGTCTAGATATGGTCAATCCAGGTTGCATCACAGCCCCTGAACTCATTGTGTAAGAATTTCTATCTCTTTCACTGTCGTTGTTTCATGGGTTTTTCAAAGTAATTTATTTTCATAATGGGGTTTAGCTGCTTTTCACGGCTGTGTTTATGCCGCTTTCCACCCACTTGACACACTAACAGAGAGATATCAATACATAGGCTTTAAGATTATTACTAGTCAGATATATTCTTGTGCGGTGAATAGGGCGTGTTGAGTCCAGTTCTCTGAGCAAGGAGTAGGTCTTGTCTACTACATATTGGGTTTATGGAACGGTATCTGAGCTAATTTGATACCCTTGTTTTATGTATCACCCCACCTCACCTTTCCCGTTAAGCAGCCATAGTGTGTTTTCTGCATGTGTGACTCTGTTCTGTTTTGTAATTCAGTTCAAGTGTAACGGTTTTTACATTCCCTCTATCAGTGATACCTTAGGAGAAGTGTCCTTTTCTGTGTGACTTATTTCACTTAGAATCCTCGTACCTAAATCCACTCATCATGCTGCTACTAACCTTATGACATTGATTTCATGGCTGAGTGATATTCCATTGTACATAAGGACCACAACTTCTTTATCCATTTTTCTCTTTCCTGGGATATTTAAGGTGGAATGAAGTGGAGGTCCTTGTCAACAGAGCAGCCCTCAACTTTGGGGTGCTTGTGTCTTGCTGATTTTTCATTTTCCCAATTTATACCCCCATGAGTGGAAGTGCCCTATGCTCTCTAAGCTGTGTTTTTCAGATGTTTCAGGACACACCGTGCACTTCTCCAGAGTGGCTGTTGCCAATTTACATCCCGCCCATCAGCGTAGCAAGGCTCCCATTTCTCCATGGCCTGTCCTGCATTTCTGGTTTTGACACTTTTTTCAGCATGGCCCTTTTGACCGATGGGAAGCGAGACTTCTCTGTAGCGCTGATTTGCCTTTCCAGGTTGCTTGGTTGGCCAAAAAGGGCGTATGCGTTTTTTCCTGAATATATTCAGGAAAAAACGCATACGCCCTTTTTGGCCAAGGGCCTCATTGTCAACGTTTTGCCGCTTTTCATGTGCTTTAAAGGCGATTCGTATCTACCTCCTGAAATCTGTTTCGTGCAATTCTGCCTTGATTTCAAATCCTCTTCTTTGCCTTCCCTCAATATATTTGTGGACGAGAGTTATCATTTATAACTCTGCAGGTTTGTGAATTGCAGTGCCCTGAACCTCCATTTTACAACTCGCTTTTTTGGGAGCTGGCCGCAAAAGCGCAGGATGGCTTCAGGCCCTGTTCTGGTTCCGGGGGGCAGGCTGAGCCTGTGGTTAATTCTTCTTCCTGATGGGAAAATAGAGTGACCTGTGCCTGTCCCGACACCAAGAGCTAGTCTCTCGTTGGTTCCCCGTCTTCCCGTTCATCCTCAGGACAAATTGCAACCTGTATGGAACAGGAGGTTAAAGGTGCTGATGCTCCAAGTAGGGAGATTGCTAGTAAAGGGGCTGGAATGGCGAACCCGGGCACAAGGAGATGAGAAATGAGGTGCGTTTTAGAAACCTTTCCCCATCACACGGTGTACCATCTTCTGGGTTTCTCATGCATGTTTTCGATGTAGGAAGATGCCCTTGAAGCTGGAGATTTGGGACCCATGCGATGGGTACCACGCAGTATTCCTTTAAAGGGTCTGCGTTTGCTCACCCAACCTCACCAAACCTCTCAGCCCCAAGAGTGTCCACCCTTATGTCTCATCCAGCTGTGGGTCTAGATATGGTCAATCCAGGTTGCATCACAGCCCCTGAACTCATTGTGTAAGAATTTCTATCTCTTTCACTGTCGTTGTTTCATGGGTTTTTCAAAGTAATTTATTTTCATAATGGGGTTTAGCTGCTTTTCACGGCTGTGTTTATGCCGCTTTCCACCCACTTGACACACTAACAGAGAGATATCAATACATAGGCTTTAAGATTATTACTAGTCAGATATATTCTTGTGCGGTGAATAGGGCGTGTTGAGTCCAGTTCTCTGAGCAAGGAGTAGGTCTTGTCTACTACATATTGGGTTTATGGAACGGTATCTGAGCTAATTTGATACCCTTGTTTTATGTATCACCCCACCTCACCTTTCCCGTTAAGCAGCCATAGTGTGTTTTCTGCATGTGTGACTCTGTTCTGTTTTGTAATTCAGTTCAAGTGTAACGGTTTTTACATTCCCTCTATCAGTGATACCTTAGGAGAAGTGTCCTTTTCTGTGTGACTTATTTCACTTAGAATCCTCGTACCTAAATCCACTCATCATGCTGCTACTAACCTTATGACATTGATTTCATGGCTGAGTGATATTCCATTGTACATAAGGACCACAACTTCTTTATCCATTTTTCTCTTTCCTGGGATATTTAAGGTGGAATGAAGTGGAGGTCCTTGTCAACAGAGCAGCCCTCAACTTTGGGGTGCTTGTGTCTTGCTGATTTTTCATTTTCCCAATTTATACCCCCATGAGTGGAAGTGCCCTATGCTCTCTAAGCTGTGTTTTTCAGATGTTTCAGGACACACCGTGCACTTCTCCAGAGTGGCTGTTGCCAATTTACATCCCGCCCATCAGCGTAGCAAGGCTCCCATTTCTCCATGGCCTGTCCTGCATTTCTGGTTTTGACACTTTTTTCAGCATGGCCCTTTTGACCGATGGGAAGCGAGACTTCTCTGTAGCGCTGATTTGCCTTTCCAGGTTGCTTGGTTGGCCAAAAAGGGCGTATGCGTTTTTTCCTGAATATATTCAGGAAAAAACGCATACGCCCTTTTTGGCCAAGGGCCTCATTGTCAACGTTTTGCCGCTTTTCATGTGCTTTAAAGGCGATTCGTATCTACCTCCTGAAATCTGTTTCGTGCAATTCTGCCTTGATTTCAAATCCTCTTCTTTGCCTTCCCTCAATATATTTGTGGACGAGAGTTATCATTTATAACTCTGCAGGTTTGTGAATTGCAGTGCCCTGAACCTCCATTTTACACCTCGCTTTTTTGGGAGCTGGCCGCAAAAGCGCAGGATGGCTTCAGGCCCTGTTCTGGTTCCGGGGGGCAGGCTGAGCCTGTGGTTAATTCTTCTTCCTGATGGGAAAATAGAGTGACCTGTGCCTGTCCCGACACCAAGAGCTAGTCTCTCGTTGGTTCCCCGTCTTCCCGTTCATCCTCAGGACAAATTGCAACCTGTACGGAACAGGAGGTTAAAGGTGCTGATGCTCCAAGTAGGGAGATTGCTAGTAAAGTGGCTGGAATGGCGAACCCGGGCACAAGGAGATGAGAAATGAGGTGCGTTTTAGAAACCTTTCCCCATCACACGGTGTACCATCTTCTGGGTTTCTCATGCATGTTTTCGATGTAGGAAGATGCCCTTGAAGCTGGAGATTTGGGACCCATGCGATGGGTACCATGCAGTATTACTTTAAAGGGTCTGCGTTTGCTCACCCAACCTCACCAAACCTCTCAGCCCCAAGAGTGTCCACCCTTATGTCTCATCCAGCTGTGGGTCTAGATATGGTCAATCCAGGTTGCATCACAGCCCCTGAACTCATTGTGTAAGAATTTCTATCTCTTTCACTGTCGTTGTTTCATGGGTTTTTCAAAGTAATTTATTTTCATAATGGGGTTTAGCTGCTTTTCACGGCTGTGTTTATGCCGCTTTCCACCCACTTGACACACTAACAGAGAGATATCAATACATAGGCTTTAAGATTATTACTAGTCAGATATATTCTTGTGCGGTGAATAGGGCGTGTTGAGTCCAGTTCTCTGAGCAAGGAGTAGGTCTTGTCTACTACATATTGGGTTTATGGAACGGTATCTGAGCTAATTTGATACCCTTGTTTTATGTATCACCCCACCTCACCTTTCCCGTTAAGCAGCCATAGTGTGTTTTCTGCATGTGTGACTCTGTTCTGTTTTGTAATTCAGTTCAAGTGTAACGGTTTTTACATTCCCTCTATCAGTGATACCTTAGGAGAAGTGTCCTTTTCTGTGTGACTTATTTCACTTAGAATCGTCGTACCTAAATCCACTCATCATGCTGCTACTAACCTTATGACATTGATTTCATGGCTGAGTGATATTCCATTGTACATAAGGACCACAACTTCTTTATCCATTTTTCTCTTTCCTGGGATATTTAAGGTGGAATGAAGTGGAGGTCCTTGTCAACAGAGCAGCCCTCAACTTTGGGGTGCTTGTGTCTTGCTGATTTTTCATTTTCCCAATTTATACCCCCATGAGTGGAAGTGCCCTATGCTCTCTAAGCTGTGTTTTTCAGATGTTTCAGGACACACCGTGCACTTCTCCAGAGTGGCTGTTGCCAATTTACATCCCGCCCATCAGCGTAGCAAGGCTCCCATTTCTCCATGGCCTGTCCTGCATTTCTGGTTTTGACACTTTTTTCAGCATGGCCCTTTTGACCGATGGGAAGCGAGACTTCTCTGTAGCGCTGATTTGCCTTTCCAGGTTGCTTGGTTGGCCAAAAAGGGCGTATGCGTTTTTTCCTGAATATATTCAGGAAAAAACGCATACGCCCTTTTTGGCCAAGGGCCTCATTGTCAACGTTTTGCCGCTTTTCATGTGCTTTAAAGGCGATTCGTATCTACCTCCTGAAATCTGTTTCGTGCAATTCTGCCTTGATTTCAAATCCTCTTCTTTGCCTTCCCTCAATATATTTGTGGACGAGAGTTATCATTTATAACTCTGCAGGTTTGTGAATTGCAGTGCCCTGAACCTCCATTTTACACCTCGCTTTTTTGGGAGCTGGCCGCAAAAGCGCAGGATGGCTTCAGGCCCTGTTCTGGTTCCGGGGGGCAGGCTGAGCCTGTGGTTAATTCTTCTTCCTGATGGGAAAATAGAGTGACCTGTGCCTGTCCCGACACCAAGAGCTAGTCTCTCGTTGGTTCCCCGTCTTCCCGTTCATCCTCAGGACAAATTGCAACCTGTACGGAACAGGAGGTTAAAGGTGCTGATGCTCCAAGTAGGGAGATTGCTAGTAAAGTGGCTGGAATGGCGAACCCGGGCACAAGGAGATGAGAAATGAGGTGCGTTTTAGAAACCTTTCCCCATCACACGGTGTACCATCTTCTGGGTTTCTCATGCATGTTTTCGATGTAGGAAGATGCCCTTGAAGCTGGAGATTTGGGACCCATGCGATGGGTACCACGCAGTATTCCTTTAAAGGGTCTGCGTTTGCTCACCCAACCTCACCAAACCTCTCAGCCCCAAGAGTGTCCACCCTTATGTCTCATCCAGCTGTGGGTCTAGATATGGTCAATCCAGGTTGCATCACAGCCCCTGAACTCATTGTGTAAGAATTTCTATCTCTTTCACTGTCGTTGTTTCATGGGTTTTTCAAAGTAATTTATTTTCATAATGGGGTTTAGCTGCTTTTCACGGCTGTGTTTATGCCGCTTTCCACCCACTTGACACACTAACAGAGAGATATCAATACATAGGCTTTAAGATTATTACTAGTCAGATATATTCTTGTGCGGTGAATAGGGCGTGTTGAGTCCAGTTCTCTGAGCAAGGAGTAGGTCTTGTCTACTACATATTGGGTTTATGGAACGGTATCTGAGCTAATTTGATACCCTTGTTTTATGTATCACCCCACCTCACCTTTCCCGTTAAGCAGCCATAGTGTGTTTTCTGCATGTGTGACTCTGTTCTGTTTTGTAATTCAGTTCAAGTGTAACGGTTTTTACATTCCCTCTATCAGTGATACCTTAGGAGAAGTGTCCTTTTCTGTGTGACTTATTTCACTTAGAATCGTCGTACCTAAATCCACTCATCATGCTGCTACTAACATTATGACATTGATTTCATGGCTGAGTGATATTCCATTGTACATAAGGACCACAACTTCTTTATCCATTTTTCTCTTTCCTGGGATATTTAAGGTGGAATGAAGTGGAGGTCCTTGTCAACAGAGCAGCCCTCAACTTTGGGGTGCTTGTGTCTTGCTGATTTTTCATTTTCCCAATTTATACCCCCATGAGTGGAAGTGCCCTATGCTCTCTAAGCTGTGTTTTTCAGATGTTTCAGGACACACCGTGCACTTCTCCAGAGTGGCTGTTGCCAATTTACATCCCGCCCATCAGCGTAGCAAGGCTCCCATTTCTCCATGGCCTGTCCTGCATTTCTGGTTTTGACACTTTTTTCAGCATGGCCCTTTTGACCGATGGGAAGCGAGACTTCTCTGTAGCGCTGATTTGCCTTTCCAGGTTGCTTGGTTGGCCAAAAAGGGCGTATGCGTTTTTTCCTGAATATATTCAGGAAAAAACGCATACGCCCTTTTTGGCCAAGGGCCTCATTGTCAACGTTTTGCCGCTTTTCATGTGCTTTAAAGGCGATTCGTATCTACCTCCTGAAATCTGTTTCGTGCAATTCTGCCTTGATTTCAAATCCTCTTCTTTGCCTTCCCTCAATATATTTGTGGACGAGAGTTATCATTTATAACTCTGCAGGTTTGTGAATTGCAGTGCCCTGAACCTCCATTTTACAACTCGCTTTTTTGGGAGCTGGCCGCAAAAGCGCAGGATGGCTTCAGGCCCTGTTCTGGTTCCGGGGGGCAGGCTGAGCCTGTGGTTAATTCTTCTTCCTGATGGGAAAATAGAGTGACCTGTGCCTGTCCCGACACCAAGAGCTAGTCTCTCGTTGGTTCCCCGTCTTCCCGTTCATCCTCAGGACAAATTGCAACCTGTACGGAACAGGAGGTTAAAGGTGCTGATGCTCCAAGTAGGGAGATTGCTAGTAAAGTGGCTGGAATGGCGAACCCGGGCACAAGGAGATGAGAAATGAGGTGCGTTTTAGAAACCTTTCCCCATCACACGGTGTACCATCTTCTGGGTTTCTCATGCATGTTTTCGATGTAGGAAGATGCCCTTGAAGCTGGAGATTTGGGACCCATGCGATGGGTACCATGCAGTATTACTTTAAAGGGTCTGCGTTTGCTCACCCAACCTCACCAAACCTCTCAGCCCCAAGAGTGTCCACCCTTATGTCTCATCCAGCTGTGGGTCTAGATATGGTCAATCCAGGTTGCATCACAGCCCCTGAACTCATTGTGTAAGAATTTCTATCTCTTTCACTGTCGTTGTTTCATGGGTTTTTCAAAGTAATTTATTTTCATAATGGGGTTTAGCTGCTTTTCACGGCTGTGTTTATGCCGCTTTCCACCCACTTGACACACTAACAGAGAGATATCAATACATAGGCTTTAAGATTATTACTAGTCAGATATATTCTTGTGCGGTGAATAGGGCGTGTTGAGTCCAGTTCTCTGAGCAAGGAGTAGGTCTTGTCTACTACATATTGGGTTTATGGAACGGTATCTGAGCTAATTTGATACCCTTGTTTTATGTATCACCCCACCTCACCTTTCCCGTTAAGCAGCCATAGTGTGTTTTCTGCATGTGTGACTCTGTTCTGTTTTGTAATTCAGTTCAAGTGTAACGGTTTTTACATTCCCTCTATCAGTGATACCTTAGGAGAAGTGTCCTTTTCTGTGTGACTTATTTCACTTAGAATCGTCGTACCTAAATCCACTCATCATGCTGCTACTAACCTTATGACATTGATTTCATGGCTGAGTGATATTCCATTGTACATAAGGACCACAACTTCTTTATCCATTTTTCTCTTTCCTGGGATATTTAAGGTGGAATGAAGTGGAGGTCCTTGTCAACAGAGCAGCCCTCAACTTTGGGGTGCTTGTGTCTTGCTGATTTTTCATTTTCCCAATTTATACCCCCATGAGTGGAAGTGCCCTATGCTCTCTAAGCTGTGTTTTTCAGATGTTTCAGGACACACCGTGCACTTCTCCAGAGTGGCTGTTGCCAATTTACATCCCGCCCATCAGCGTAGCAAGGCTCCCATTTCTCCATGGCCTGTCCTGCATTTCTGGTTTTGACACTTTTTTCAGCATGGCCCTTTTGACCGATGGGAAGCGAGACTTCTCTGTAGCGCTGATTTGCCTTTCCAGGTTGCTTGGTTGGCCAAAAAGGGCGTATGCGTTTTTTCCTGAATATATTCAGCAAAAAACGCATACGCCCTTTTTGGCCAAGGGCCTCATTGTCAACGTTTTGCCGCTTTTCATGTGCTTTAAAGGCGATTCGTATCTACCTCCTGAAATCTGTTTCGTGCAATTCTGCCTTGATTTCAAATCCTCTTCTTTGCCTTCCCTCAATATATTTGTGGACGAGAGTTATCATTTATAACTCTGCAGGTTTGTGAATTGCAGTGCCCTGAACCTCCATTTTACAACTCGCTTTTTTGGGAGCTGGCCGCAAAAGCGCAGGATGGCTTCAGGCCCTGTTCTGGTTCCGGGGGGCAGGCTGAGCCTGTGGTTAATTCTTCTTCCTGATGGGAAAATAGAGTGACCTGTGCCTGTCCCGACACCAAGAGCTAGTCTCTCGTTGGTTCCCCGTCTTCCCGTTCATCCTCAGGACAAATTGCAACCTGTACGGAACAGGAGGTTAAAGGTGCTGATGCTCCAAGTAGGGAGATTGCTAGTAAAGTGGCTGGAATGGCGAACCCGGGCACAAGGAGATGAGAAATGAGGTGCGTTTTAGAAACCTTTCCCCATCACACGGTGTACCATCTTCTGGGTTTCTCATGCATGTTTTCGATGTAGGAAGATGCCCTTGAAGCTGGAGATTTGGGACCCATGCGATGGGTACCACGCAGTATTCCTTTAAAGGGTCTGCGTTTGCTCACCCAACCTCACCAAACCTCTCAGCCCCAAGAGTGTCCACCCTTATGTCTCATCCAGCTGTGGGTCTAGATATGGTCAATCCAGGTTGCATCACAGCCCCT
Organism: Balaenoptera borealis; assembly: GCF_965194805.1. Lineage (NCBI taxonomy): Eukaryota > Metazoa > Chordata > Mammalia > Artiodactyla > Balaenopteridae > Balaenoptera > Balaenoptera borealis. The sequence goes on along the minus strand of NW_028122561.1, from coordinate 23,892 downwards.
GAACTCATTGTGTAAGAATTTCTATCTCTTTCACTGTCGTTGTTTCATGGGTTTTTCAAAGTAATTTATTTTCATAATGGGGTTTAGCTGCTTTTCACGGCTGTGTTTATGCCGCTTTCCACCCACTTGACACACTAACAGAGAGATATCAATACATAGGCTTTAAGATTATTACTAGTCAGATATATTCTTGTGCGGTGAATAGGGCGTGTTGAGTCCAGTTCTCTGAGCAAGGAGTAGGTCTTGTCTACTACATATTGGGTTTATGGAACGGTATCTGAGCTAATTTGATACCCTTGTTTTATGTATCACCCCACCTCACCTTTCCCGTTAAGCAGCCATAGTGTGTTTTCTGCATGTGTGACTCTGTTCTGTTTTGTAATTCAGTTCAAGTGTAACGGTTTTTACATTCCCTCTATCAGTGATACCTTAGGAGAAGTGTCCTTTTCTGTGTGACTTATTTCACTTAGAATCGTCGTACCTAAATCCACTCATCATGCTGCTACTAACCTTATGACATTGATTTCATGGCTGAGTGATATTCCATTGTACATAAGGACCACAACTTCTTTATCCATTTTTCTCTTTCCTGGGATATTTAAGGTGGAATGAAGTGGAGGTCCTTGTCAACAGAGCAGCCCTCAACTTTGGGGTGCTTGTGTCTTGCTGATTTTTCATTTTCCCAATTTATACCCCCATGAGTGGAAGTGCCCTATGCTCTCTAAGCTGTGTTTTTCAGATGTTTCAGGACACACCGTGCACTTCTCCAGAGTGGCTGTTGCCAATTTACATCCCGCCCATCAGCGTAGCAAGGCTCCCATTTCTCCATGGCCTGTCCTGCATTTCTGGTTTTGACACGTTTTTCAGCATGGCCCTTTTGACCGATGGGTAGCGAGTCTTCTTTGTAGCCCTGATTTGCCTTTCCAGGTTGCTTGGTTGGCCAAAAAGGGCGTATGCGTTTTTTCCTGAATATATTCAGGAAAAAACGCATACGCCCTTTTTGGCCAAGGGCCTCATTGTCAACGTTTTGCCGCTTTTCATGTGCTTTAAAGGCGATTCGTATCTACCTCCTGAAATCTGTTTCGTGCAATTCTGCCTTGATTTCAAATCCTCTTCTTTGCCTTCCCTCAATATATTTGTGGACGAGAGTTATCATTTATAACTCTGCAGGTTTGTGAATTGCAGTGCCCTGAACCTCCATTTTACAACTCGCTTTTTTGGGAGCTGGCCGCAAAAGCGCAGGATGGCTTCAGGCCCTGTTCTGGTTCCGGGGGGCAGGCTGAGCCTGTGGTTAATTCTTCTTCCTGATGGGAAAATAGAGTGACCTGTGCCTGTCCCGACACCAAGAGCTAGTCTCTCGTTGGTTCCCCGTCTTCCCGTTCATCCTCAGGACAAATTGCAACCTGTATGGAACAGGAGGTTAAAGGTGCTGATGCTCCAAGTAGGGAGATTGCTAGTAAAGGGGCTGGAATGGCGAACCCGGGCACAAGGAGATGAGAAATGAGGTGCGTTTTAGAAACCTTTCCCCATCACACGGTGTACCATCTTCTGGGTTTCTCATGCATGTTTTCGATGTAGGAAGATGCCCTTGAAGCTGGAGATTTGGGACCCATGCGATGGGTACCACGCAGTATTCCTTTAAAGGGTCTGCGTTTGCTCACCCAACCTCACCAAACCTCTCAGCCCCAAGAGTGTCCACCCTTATGTCTCATCCAGCTGTGGGTCTAGATATGGTCAATCCAGGTTGCATCACAGCCCCTGAACTCATTGTGTAAGAATTTCTATCTCTTTCACTGTCGTTGTTTCATGGGTTTTTCAAAGTAATTTATTTTCATAATGGGGTTTAGCTGCTTTTCACGGCTGTGTTTATGCCGCTTTCCACCCACTTGACACACTAACAGAGAGATATCAATACATAGGCTTTAAGATTATTACTAGTCAGATATATTCTTGTGCGGTGAGTAGGGCGTGTTGAGTCCAGTTCTCTGAGCAAGGAGTAGGTCTTGTCTACTACATATTGGGTTTATGGAACGGTATCTGAGCTAATTTGATACCCTTGTTTTATGTATCACCCCACCTCACCTTTCCCGTTAAGCAGCCATAGTGTGTTTTCTGCATGTGTGACTCTGTTCTGTTTTGTAATTCAGTTCAAGTGTAACGGTTTTTACATTCCCTCTATCAGTGATACCTTAGGAGAAGTGTCCTTTTCTGTGTGACTTATTTCACTTAGAATCGTCGTACCTAAATCCACTCATCATGCTGCTACTAACCTTATGACATTGATTTCATGGCTGAGTGATATTCCATTGTACATAAGGACCACAACTTCTTTATCCATTTTTCTCTTTCCTGGGATATTTAAGGTGGAATGAAGTGGAGGTCCTTGTCAACAGAGCAGCCCTCAACTTTGGGGTGCTTGTGTCTTGCTGATTTTTCATTTTCCCAATTTATACCCCCATGAGTGGAAGTGCCCTATGCTCTCTAAGCTGTGTTTTTCAGATGTTTCAGGACACACCGTGCACTTCTCCAGAGTGGCTGTTGCCAATTTACATCCCGCCCATCAGCGTAGCAAGGCTCCCATTTCTCCATGGCCTGTCCTGCATTTCTGGTTTTGACACTTTTTTCAGCATGGCCCTTTTGACCGATGGGAAGCGAGACTTCTCTGTAGCGCTGATTTGCCTTTCCAGGTTGCTTGGTTGGCCAAAAAGGGCGTATGCGTTTTTTCCTGAATATATTCAGGAAAAAACGCATACGCCCTTTTTGGCCAAGGGCCTCATTGTCAACGTTTTGCCGCTTTTCATGTGCTTTAAAGGCGATTCGTATCTACCTCCTGAAATCTGTTTCGTGCAATTCTGCCTTGATTTCAAATCCTCTTCTTTGCCTTCCCTCAATATATTTGTGGACGAGAGTTATCATTTATAACTCTGCAGGTTTGTGAATTGCAGTGCCCTGAACCTCCATTTTACAACTCGCTTTTTTGGGAGCTGGCCGCAAAAGCGCAGGATGGCTTCAGGCCCTGTTCTGGTTCCGGGGGGCAGGCTGAGCCTGTGGTTAATTCTTCTTCCTGATGGGAAAATAGAGTGACCTGTGCCTGTCCCGACACCAAGAGCTAGTCTCTCGTTGGTTCCCCGTCTTCCCGTTCATCCTCAGGACAAATTGCAACCTGTACGGAACAGGAGGTTAAAGGTGCTGATGCTCCAAGTAGGGAGATTGCTAGTAAAGGGGCTGGAATGGCGAACCCGGGCACAAGGAGATGAGAAATGAGGTGCGTTTTAGAAACCTTTCCCCATCACACGGTGTACCATCTTCTGGGTTTCTCATGCATGTTTTCGATGTAGGAAGATGCCCTTGAAGCTGGAGATTTGGGACCCATGCGATGGGTACCACGCAGTATTCCTTTAAAGGGTCTGCGTTTGCTCACCCAACCTCACCAAACCTCTCAGCCCCAAGAGTGTCCACCCTTATGTCTCATCCAGCTGTGGGTCTAGATATGGTCAATCCAGGTTGCATCACAGCCCCTGAACTCATTGTGTAAGAATTTCTATCTCTTTCACTGTCGTTGTTTCATGGGTTTTTCAAAGTAATTTATTTTCATAATGGGGTTTAGCTGCTTTTCACGGCTGTGTTTATGCCGCTTTCCACCCACTTGACACACTAACAGAGAGATATCAATACATAGGCTTTAAGATTATTACTAGTCAGATATATTCTTGTGCGGTGAGTAGGGCGTGTTGAGTCCAGTTCTCTGAGCAAGGAGTAGGTCTTGTCTACTACATATTGGGTTTATGGAACGGTATCTGAGCTAATTTGATACCCTTGTTTTATGTATCACCCCACCTCACCTTTCCCGTTAAGCAGCCATAGTGTGTTTTCTGCATGTGTGACTCTGTTCTGTTTTGTAATTCAGTTCAAGTGTAACGGTTTTTACATTCCCTCTATCAGTGATACCTTAGGAGAAGTGTCCTTTTCTGTGTGACTTATTTCACTTAGAATCGTCGTACCTAAATCCACTCATCATGCTGCTACTAACCTTATGACATTGATTTCATGGCTGAGTGATATTCCATTGTACATAAGGACCACAACTTCTTTATCCATTTTTCTCTTTCCTGGGATATTTAAGGTGGAATGAAGTGGAGGTCCTTGTCAACAGAGCAGCCCTCAACTTTGGGGTGCTTGTGTCTTGCTGATTTTTCATTTTCCCAATTTATACCCCCATGAGTGGAAGTGCCCTATGCTCTCTAAGCTGTGTTTTTCAGATGTTTCAGGACACACCGTGCACTTCTCCAGAGTGGCTGTTGCCAATTTACATCCCGCCCATCAGCGTAGCAAGGCTCCCATTTCTCCATGGCCTGTCCTGCATTTCTGGTTTTGACACTTTTTTCAGCATGGCCCTTTTGACCGATGGGAAGCGAGACTTCTCTGTAGCGCTGATTTGCCTTTCCAGGTTGCTTGGTTGGCCAAAAAGGGCGTATGCGTTTTTTCCTGAATATATTCAGGAAAAAACGCATACGCCCTTTTTGGCCAAGGGCCTCATTGTCAACGTTTTGCCGCTTTTCATGTGCTTTAAAGGCGATTCGTATCTACCTCCTGAAATCTGTTTCGTGCAATTCTGCCTTGATTTCAAATCCTCTTCTTTGCCTTCCCTCAATATATTTGTGGACGAGAGTTATCATTTATAACTCTGCAGGTTTGTGAATTGCAGTGCCCTGAACCTCCATTTTACAACTCGCTTTTTTGGGAGCTGGCCGCAAAAGCGCAGGATGGCTTCAGGCCCTGTTCTGGTTCCGGGGGGCAGGCTGAGCCTGTGGTTAATTCTTCTTCCTGATGGGAAAATAGAGTGACCTGTGCCTGTCCCGACACCAAGAGCTAGTCTCTCGTTGGTTCCCCGTCTTCCCGTTCATCCTCAGGACAAATTGCAACCTGTACGGAACAGGAGGTTAAAGGTGCTGATGCTCCAAGTAGGGAGATTGCTAGTAAAGGGGCTGGAATGGCGAACCCGGGCACAAGGAGATGAGAAATGAGGTGCGTTTTAGAAACCTTTCCCCATCACACGGTGTACCATCTTCTGGGTTTCTCATGCATGTTTTCGATGTAGGAAGATGCCCTTGAAGCTGGAGATTTGGGACCCATGCGATGGGTACCACGCAGTATTCCTTTAAAGGGTCTGCGTTTGCTCACCCAACCTCACCAAACCTCTCAGCCCCAAGAGTGTCCACCCTTATGTCTCATCCAGCTGTGGGTCTAGATATGGTCAATCCAGGTTGCATCACAGCCCCTGAACTCATTGTGTAAGAATTTCTATCTCTTTCACTGTCGTTGTTTCATGGGTTTTTCAAAGTAATTTATTTTCATAATGGGGTTTAGCTGCTTTTCACGGCTGTGTTTATGCCGCTTTCCACCCACTTGACACACTAACAGAGAGATATCAATACATAGGCTTTAAGATTATTACTAGTCAGATATATTCTTGTGCGGTGAGTAGGGCGTGTTGAGTCCAGTTCTCTGAGCAAGGAGTAGGTCTTGTCTACTACATATTGGGTTTATGGAACGGTATCTGAGCTAATTTGATACCCTTGTTTTATGTATCACCCCACCTCACCTTTCCCGTTAAGCAGCCATAGTGTGTTTTCTGCATGTGTGACTCTGTTCTGTTTTGTAATTCAGTTCAAGTGTAACGGTTTTTACATTCCCTCTATCAGTGATACCTTAGGAGAAGTGTCCTTTTCTGTGTGACTTATTTCACTTAGAATCGTCGTACCTAAATCCACTCATCATGCTGCTACTAACCTTATGACATTGATTTCATGGCTGAGTGATATTCCATTGTACATAAGGACCACAACTTCTTTATCCATTTTTCTCTTTCCTGGGATATTTAAGGTGGAATGAAGTGGAGGTCCTTGTCAACAGAGCAGCCCTCAACTTTGGGGTGCTTGTGTCTTGCTGATTTTTCATTTTCCCAATTTATACCCCCATGAGTGGAAGTGCCCTATGCTCTCTAAGCTGTGTTTTTCAGATGTTTCAGGACACACCGTGCACTTCTCCAGAGTGGCTGTTGCCAATTTACATCCCGCCCATCAGCGTAGCAAGGCTCCCATTTCTCCATGGCCTGTCCTGCATTTCTGGTTTTGACACTTTTTTCAGCATGGCCCTTTTGACCGATGGGAAGCGAGACTTCTCTGTAGCGCTGATTTGCCTTTCCAGGTTGCTTGGTTGGCCAAAAAGGGCGTATGCGTTTTTTCCTGAATATATTCAGGAAAAAACGCATACGCCCTTTTTGGCCAAGGGCCTCATTGTCAACGTTTTGCCGCTTTTCATGTGCTTTAAAGGCGATTCGTATCTACCTCCTGAAATCTGTTTCGTGCAATTCTGCCTTGATTTCAAATCCTCTTCTTTGCCTTCCCTCAATATATTTGTGGACGAGAGTTATCATTTATAACTCTGCAGGTTTGTGAATTGCAGTGCCCTGAACCTCCATTTTACACCTCGCTTTTTTGGGAGCTGGCCGCAAAAGCGCAGGATGGCTTCAGGCCCTGTTCTGGTTCCGGGGGGCAGGCTGAGCCTGTGGTTAATTCTTCTTCCTGATGGGAAAATAGAGTGACCTGTGCCTGTCCCGACACCAAGAGCTAGTCTCTCGTTGGTTCCCCGTCTTCCCGTTCATCCTCAGGACAAATTGCAACCTGTACGGAACAGGAGGTTAAAGGTGCTGATGCTCCAAGTAGGGAGATTGCTAGTAAAGTGGCTGGAATGGCGAACCCGGGCACAAGGAGATGAGAAATGAGGTGCGTTTTAGAAACCTTTCCCCATCACACGGTGTACCATCTTCTGGGTTTCTCATGCATGTTTTCGATGTAGGAAGATGCCCTTGAAGCTGGAGATTTGGGACCCATGCGATGGGTACCACGCAGTATTCCTTTAAAGGGTCTGCGTTTGCTCACCCAACCTCACCAAACCTCTCAGCCCCAAGAGTGTCCACCCTTATGTCTCATCCAGCTGTGGGTCTAGATATGGTCAATCCAGGTTGCATCACAGCCCCTGAACTCATTGTGTAAGAATTTCTATCTCTTTCACTGTCGTTGTTTCATGGGTTTTTCAAAGTAATTTATTTTCATAATGGGGTTTAGCTGCTTTTCACGGCTGTGTTTATGCCGCTTTCCACCCACTTGACACACTAACAGAGAGATATCAATACATAGGCTTTAAGATTATTACTAGTCAGATATATTCTTGTGCGGTGAATAGGGCGTGTTGAGTCCAGTTCTCTGAGCAAGGAGTAGGTCTTGTCTACTACATATTGGGTTTATGGAACGGTATCTGAGCTAATTTGATACCCTTGTTTTATGTATCACCCCACCTCACCTTTCCCGTTAAGCAGCCATAGTGTGTTTTCTGCATGTGTGACTCTGTTCTGTTTTGTAATTCAGTTCAAGTGTAACGGTTTTTACATTCCCTCTATCAGTGATACCTTAGGAGAAGTGTCCTTTTCTGTGTGACTTATTTCACTTAGAATCGTCGTACCTAAATCCACTCATCATGCTGCTACTAACCTTATGACATTGATTTCATGGCTGAGTGATATTCCATTGTACATAAGGACCACAACTTCTTTATCCATTTTTCTCTTTCCTTGGATATTTAAGGTGGAATGAAGTGGAGGTCCTTGTCAACAGAGCAGCCCTCAACTTTGGGGTGCTTGTGTCTTGCTGATTTTTCATTTTCCCAATTTATACCCCCATGAGTGGAAGTGCCCTATGCTCTCTAAGCTGTGTTTTTCAGATGTTTCAGGACACACCGTGCACTTCTCCAGAGTGGCTGTTGCCAATTTACATCCCGCCCATCAGTGTAGCAAGGCTCCCATTTCTCCATGGCCTGTCCTGCATTTCTGGTTTTGACACGTTTTTCAGCATGGCCCTTTTGACCGATGGGTAGCGAGTCTTCTTTGTAGCCCTGATTTGCCTTTCCAGGTTGCTTGGTTGGCCAAAAAGGGCGTATGCGTTTTTTCCTGAATATATTCAGGAAAAAACGCATACGCCCTTTTTGGCCAAGGGCCTCATTGTCAACGTTTTGCCGCTTTTCATGTGCTTTAAAGGCGATTCGTATCTACCTCCTGAAATCTGTTTCGTGCAATTCTGCCTTGATTTCAAATCCTCTTCTTTGCCTTCCCTCAATATATTTGTGGACGAGAGTTATCATTTATAACTCTGCAGGTTTGTGAATTGCAGTGCCCTGAACCTCCATTTTACAACTCGCTTTTTTGGGAGCTGGCCGCAAAAGCGCAGGATGGCTTCAGGCCCTGTTCTGGTTCCGGGGGGCAGGCTGAGCCTGTGGTTAATTCTTCTTCCTGATGGGAAAATAGAGTGACCTGTGCCTGTCCCGACACCAAGAGCTAGTCTCTCGTTGGTTCCCCGTCTTCCCGTTCATCCTCAGGACAAATTGCAACCTGTATGGAACAGGAGGTTAAAGGTGCTGATGCTCCAAGTAGGGAGATTGCTAGTAAAGGGGCTGGAATGGCGAACCCGGGCACAAGGAGATGAGAAATGAGGTGCGTTTTAGAAACCTTTCCCCATCACACGGTGTACCATCTTCTGGGTTTCTCATGCATGTTTTCGATGTAGGAAGATGCCCTTGAAGCTGGAGATTTGGGACCCATGCGATGGGTACCACGCAGTATTCCTTTAAAGGGTCTGCGTTTGCTCACCCAACCTCACCAAACCTCTCAGCCCCAAGAGTGTCCACCCTTATGTCTCATCCAGCTGTGGGTCTAGATATGGTCAATCCAGGTTGCATCACAGCCCCTGAACTCATTGTGTAAGAATTTCTATCTCTTTCACTGTCGTTGTTTCATGGGTTTTTCAAAGTAATTTATTTTCATAATGGGGTTTAGCTGCTTTTCACGGCTGTGTTTATGCCGCTTTCCACCCACTTGACACACTAACAGAGAGATATCAATACATAGGCTTTAAGATTATTACTAGTCAGATATATTCTTGTGCGGTGAGTAGGGCGTGTTGAGTCCAGTTCTCTGAGCAAGGAGTAGGTCTTGTCTACTACATATTGGGTTTATGGAACGGTATCTGAGCTAATTTGATACCCTTGTTTTATGTATCACCCCACCTCACCTTTCCCGTTAAGCAGCCATAGTGTGTTTTCTGCATGTGTGACTCTGTTCTGTTTTGTAATTCAGTTCAAGTGTAACGGTTTTTACATTCCCTCTATCAGTGATACCTTAGGAGAAGTGTCCTTTTCTGTGTGACTTATTTCACTTAGAATCGTCGTACCTAAATCCACTCATCATGCTGCTACTAACCTTATGACATTGATTTCATGGCTGAGTGATATTCCATTGTACATAAGGACCACAACTTCTTTATCCATTTTTCTCTTTCCTGGGATATTTAAGGTGGAATGAAGTGGAGGTCCTTGTCAACAGAGCAGCCCTCAACTTTGGGGTGCTTGTGTCTTGCTGATTTTTCATTTTCCCAATTTATACCCCCATGAGTGGAAGTGCCCTATGCTCTCTAAGCTGTGTTTTTCAGATGTTTCAGGACACACCGTGCACTTCTCCAGAGTGGCTGTTGCCAATTTACATCCCGCCCATCAGCGTAGCAAGGCTCCCATTTCTCCATGGCCTGTCCTGCATTTCTGGTTTTGACACTTTTTTCAGCATGGCCCTTTTGACCGATGGGAAGCGAGACTTCTCTGTAGCGCTGATTTGCCTTTCCAGGTTGCTTGGTTGGCCAAAAAGGGCGTATGCGTTTTTTCCTGAATATATTCAGGAAAAAACGCATACGCCCTTTTTGGCCAAGGGCCTCATTGTCAACGTTTTGCCGCTTTTCATGTGCTTTAAAGGCGATTCGTATCTACCTCCTGAAATCTGTTTCGTGCAATTCTGCCTTGATTTCAAATCCTCTTCTTTGCCTTCCCTCAATATATTTGTGGACGAGAGTTATCATTTATAACTCTGCAGGTTTGTGAATTGCAGTGCCCTGAACCTCCATTTTACAACTCGCTTTTTTGGGAGCTGGCCGCAAAAGCGCAGGATGGCTTCAGGCCCTGTTCTGGTTCCGGGGGGCAGGCTGAGCCTGTGGTTAATTCTTCTTCCTGATGGGAAAATAGAGTGACCTGTGCCTGTCCCGACACCAAGAGCTAGTCTCTCGTTGGTTCCCCGTCTTCCCGTTCATCCTCAGGACAAATTGCAACCTGTACGGAACAGGAGGTTAAAGGTGCTGATGCTCCAAGTAGGGAGATTGCTAGTAAAGGGGCTGGAATGGCGAACCCGGGCACAAGGAGATGAGAAATGAGGTGCGTTTTAGAAACCTTTCCCCATCACACGGTGTACCATCTTCTGGGTTTCTCATGCATGTTTTCGATGTAGGAAGATGCCCTTGAAGCTGGAGATTTGGGACCCATGCGATGGGTACCACGCAGTATTCCTTTAAAGGGTCTGCGTTTGCTCACCCAACCTCACCAAACCTCTCAGCCCCAAGAGTGTCCACCCTTATGTCTCATCCAGCTGTGGGTCTAGATATGGTCAATCCAGGTTGCATCACAGCCCCTGAACTCATTGTGTAAGAATTTCTATCTCTTTCACTGTCGTTGTTTCATGGGTTTTTCAAAGTAATTTATTTTCATAATGGGGTTTAGCTGCTTTTCACGGCTGTGTTTATGCCGCTTTCCACCCACTTGACACACTAACAGAGAGATATCAATACATAGGCTTTAAGATTATTACTAGTCAGATATATTCTTGTGCGGTGAGTAGGGCGTGTTGAGTCCAGTTCTCTGAGCAAGGAGTAGGTCTTGTCTACTACATATTGGGTTTATGGAACGGTATCTGAGCTAATTTGATACCCTTGTTTTATGTATCACCCCACCTCACCTTTCCCGTTAAGCAGCCATAGTGTGTTTTCTGCATGTGTGACTCTGTTCTGTTTTGTAATTCAGTTCAAGTGTAACGGTTTTTACATTCCCTCTATCAGTGATACCTTAGGAGAAGTGTCCTTTTCTGTGTGACTTATTTCACTTAGAATCGTCGTACCTAAATCCACTCATCATGCTGCTACTAACCTTATGACATTGATTTCATGGCTGAGTGATATTCCATTGTACATAAGGACCACAACTTCTTTATCCATTTTTCTCTTTCCTGGGATATTTAAGGTGGAATGAAGTGGAGGTCCTTGTCAACAGAGCAGCCCTCAACTTTGGGGTGCTTGTGTCTTGCTGATTTTTCATTTTCCCAATTTATACCCCCATGAGTGGAAGTGCCCTATGCTCTCTAAGCTGTGTTTTTCAGATGTTTCAGGACACACCGTGCACTTCTCCAGAGTGGCTGTTGCCAATTTACATCCCGCCCATCAGCGTAGCAAGGCTCCCATTTCTCCATGGCCTGTCCTGCATTTCTGGTTTTGACACTTTTTTCAGCATGGCCCTTTTGACCGATGGGAAGCGAGACTTCTCTGTAGCGCTGATTTGCCTTTCCAGGTTGCTTGGTTGGCCAAAAAGGGCGTATGCGTTTTTTCCTGAATATATTCAGGAAAAAACGCATACGCCCTTTTTGGCCAAGGGCCTCATTGTCAACGTTTTGCCGCTTTTCATGTGCTTTAAAGGCGATTCGTATCTACCTCCTGAAATCTGTTTCGTGCAATTCTGCCTTGATTTCAAATCCTCTTCTTTGCCTTCCCTCAATATATTTGTGGACGAGAGTTATCATTTATAACTCTGCAGGTTTGTGAATTGCAGTGCCCTGAACCTCCATTTTACACCTCGCTTTTTTGGGAGCTGGCCGCAAAAGCGCAGGATGGCTTCAGGCCCTGTTCTGGTTCCGGGGGGCAGGCTGAGCCTGTGGTTAATTCTTCTTCCTGATGGGAAAATAGAGTGACCTGTGCCTGTCCCGACACCAAGAGCTAGTCTCTCGTTGGTTCCCCGTCTTCCCGTTCATCCTCAGGACAAATTGCAACCTGTACGGAACAGGAGGTTAAAGGTGCTGATGCTCCAAGTAGGGAGATTGCTAGTAAAGTGGCTGGAATGGCGAACCCGGGCACAAGGAGATGAGAAATGAGGTGCGTTTTAGAAACCTTTCCCCATCACACGGTGTACCATCTTCTGGGTTTCTCATGCATGTTTTCGATGTAGGAAGATGCCCTTGAAGCTGGAGATTTGGGACCCATGCGATGGGTACCACGCAGTATTCCTTTAAAGGGTCTGCGTTTGCTCACCCAACCTCACCAAACCTCTCAGCCCCAAGAGTGTCCACCCTTATGTCTCATCCAGCTGTGGGTCTAGATATGGTCAATCCAGGTTGCATCACAGCCCCTGAACTCATTGTGTAAGAATTTCTATCTCTTTCACTGTCGTTGTTTCATGGGTTTTTCAAAGTAATTTATTTTCATAATGGGGTTTAGCTGCTTTTCACGGCTGTGTTTATGCCGCTTTCCACCCACTTGACACACTAACAGAGAGATATCAATACATAGGCTTTAAGATTATTACTAGTCAGATATATTCTTGTGCGGTGAGTAGGGCGTGTTGAGTCCAGTTCTCTGAGCAAGGAGTAGGTCTTGTCTACTACATATTGGGTTTATGGAACGGTATCTGAGCTAATTTGATACCCTTGTTTTATGTATCACCCCACCTCACCTTTCCCGTTAAGCAGCCATAGTGTGTTTTCTGCATGTGTGACTCTGTTCTGTTTTGTAATTCAGTTCAAGTGTAACGGTTTTTACATTCCCTCTATCAGTGATACCTTAGGAGAAGTGTCCTTTTCTGTGTGACTTATTTCACTTAGAATCGTCGTACCTAAATCCACTCATCATGCTGCTACTAACCTTATGACATTGATTTCATGGCTGAGTGATATTCCATTGTACATAAGGACCACAACTTCTTTATCCATTTTTCTCTTTCCTGGGATATTTAAGGTGGAATGAAGTGGAGGTCCTTGTCAACAGAGCAGCCCTCAACTTTGGGGTGCTTGTGTCTTGCTGATTTTTCATTTTCCCAATTTATACCCCCATGAGTGGAAGTGCCCTATGCTCTCTAAGCTGTGTTTTTCAGATGTTTCAGGACACACCGTGCACTTCTCCAGAGTGGCTGTTGCCAATTTACATCCCGCCCATCAGCGTAGCAAGGCTCCCATTTCTCCATGGCCTGTCCTGCATTTCTGGTTTTGACACTTTTTTCAGCATGGCCCTTTTGACCGATGGGAAGCGAGACTTCTCTGTAGCGCTGATTTGCCTTTCCAGGTTGCTTGGTTGGCCAAAAAGGGCGTATGCGTTTTTTCCTGAATATATTCAGGAAAAAACGCATACGCCCTTTTTGGCCAAGGGCATCATTGTCAACGTTTTGCCGCTTTTCATGTGCTTTAAAGGCGATTCGTATCTACCTCCTGAAATCTGTTTCGTGCAATTCTGCCTTGATTTCAAATCCTCTTCTTTGCCTTCCCTCAATATATTTGTGGACGAGAGTTATCATTTATAACTCTGCAGGTTTGTGAATTGCAGTGCCCTGAACCTCCATTTTACACCTCGCTTTTTTGGGAGCTGGCCGCAAAAGCGCAGGATGGCTTCAGGCCCTGTTCTGGTTCCGGGGGGCAGGCTGAGCCTGTGGTTAATTCTTCTTCCTGATGGGAAAATAGAGTGACCTGTGCCTGTCCCGACACCAAGAGCTAGTCTCTCGTTGGTTCCCCGTCTTCCCGTTCATCCTCAGGACAAATTGCAACCTGTACGGAACAGGAGGTTAAAGGTGCTGATGCTCCAAGTAGGGAGATTGCTAGTAAAGTGGCTGGAATGGCGAACCCGGGCACAAGGAGATGAGAAATGAGGTGCGTTTTAGAAACCTTTCCCCATCACACGGTGTACCATCTTCTGGGTTTCTCATGCATGTTTTCGATGTAGGAAGATGCCCTTGAAGCTGGAGATTTGGGACCCATGCGATGGGTACCACGCAGTATTCCTTTAAAGGGTCTGCGTTTGCTCACCCAACCTCACCAAACCTCTCAGCCCCAAGAGTGTCCACCCTTATGTCTCATCCAGCTGTGGGTCTAGATATGGTCAATCCAGGTTGCATCACAGCCCCTGAACTCATTGTGTAAGAATTTCTATCTCTTTCACTGTCGTTGTTTCATGGGTTTTTCAAAGTAATTTATTTTCATAATGGGGTTTAGCTGCTTTTCACGGCTGTGTTTATGCCGCTTTCCACCCACTTGACACACTAACAGAGAGATATCAATACATAGGCTTTAAGATTATTACTAGTCAGATATATTCTTGTGCGGTGAATAGGGCGTGTTGAGTCCAGTTCTCTGAGCAAGGAGTAGGTCTTGTCTACTACATATTGGGTTTATGGAACGGTATCTGAGCTAATTTGATACCCTTGTTTTATGTATCACCCCACCTCACCTTTCCCGTTAAGCAGCCATAGTGTGTTTTCTGCATGTGTGACTCTGTTCTGTTTTGTAATTCAGTTCAAGTGTAACGGTTTTTACATTCCCTCTATCAGTGATACCTTAGGAGAAGTGTCCTTTTCTGTGTGACTTATTTCACTTAGAATCGTCGTACCTAAATCCACTCATCATGCTGCTACTAACCTTATGACATTGATTTCATGGCTGAGTGATATTCCATTGTACATAAGGACCACAACTTCTTTATCCATTTTTCTCTTTCCTGGGATATTTAAGGTGGAATGAAGTGGAGGTCCTTGTCAACAGAGCAGCCCTCAACTTTGGGGTGCTTGTGTCTTGCTGATTTTTCATTTTCCCAATTTATACCCCCATGAGTGGAAGTGCCCTATGCTCTCTAAGCTGTGTTTTTCAGATGTTTCAGGACACACCGTGCACTTCTCCAGAGTGGCTGTTGCCAATTTACATCCCGCCCATCAGCGTAGCAAGGCTCCCATTTCTCCATGGCCTGTCCTGCATTTCTGGTTTTGACACTTTTTTCAGCATGGCCCTTTTGACCGATGGGAAGCGAGACTTCTCTGTAGCGCTGATTTGCCTTTCCAGGTTGCTTGGTTGGCCAAAAAGGGCGTATGCGTTTTTTCCTGAATATATTCAGGAAAAAACGCATACGCCCTTTTTGGCCAAGGGCATCATTGTCAACGTTTTGCCGCTTTTCATGTGCTTTAAAGGCGATTCGTATCTACCTCCTGAAATCTGTTTCATGCAATTCTGCCTTGATTTCAAATCCTCTTCTTTGCCTTCCCTCAATATATTTGTGGACGAGAGTTATCATTTATAACTCTGCAGGTTTGTGAATTGCAGTGCCCTGAACCTCCATTTTACAACTCGCTTTTTTGGGAGCTGGCCGCAAAAGCGCAGGATGGCTTCAGGCCCTGTTCTGGTTCCGGGGGGCAGGCTGAGCCTGTGGTTAATTCTTCTTCCTGATGGGAAAATAGAGTGACCTGTGCCTGTCCCGACACCAAGAGCTAGTCTCTCGTTGGTTCCCCGTCTTCCCGTTCATCCTCAGGACAAATTGCAACCTGTACGGAACAGGAGGTTAAAGGTGCTGATGCTCCAAGTAGGGAGATTGCTAGTAAAGTGGCTGGAATGGCGAACCCGGGCACAAGGAGATGAGAAATGAGGTGCGTTTTAGAAACCTTTCCCCATCACACGGTGTACCATCTTCTGGGTTTCTCATGCATGTTTTCGATGTAGGAAGATGCCCTTGAAGCTGGAGATTTGGGACCCATGCGATGGGTACCACGCAGTATTCCTTTAAAGGGTCTGCGTTTGCTCACCCAACCTCACCAAACCTCTCAGCCCCAAGAGTGTCCACCCTTATGTCTCATCCAGCTGTGGGTCTAGATATGGTCAATCCAGGTTGCATCACAGCCCCTGAACTCATTGTGTAAGAATTTCTATCTCTTTCACTGTCGTTGTTTCATGGGTTTTTCAAAGTAATTTATTTTCATAATGGGGTTTAGCTGCTTTTCACGGCTGTGTTTATGCCGCTTTCCACCCACTTGACACACTAACAGAGAGATATCAATACATAGGCTTTAAGATTATTACTAGTCAGATATATTCTTGTGCGGTGAATAGGGCGTGTTGAGTCCAGTTCTCTGAGCAAGGAGTAGGTCTTGTCTACTACATATTGGGTTTATGGAACGGTATCTGAGCTAATTTGATACCCTTGTTTTATGTATCACCCCACCTCACCTTTCCCGTTAAGCAGCCATAGTGTGTTTTCTGCATGTGTGACTCTGTTCTGTTTTGTAATTCAGTTCAAGTGTAACGGTTTTTACATTCCCTCTATCAGTGATACCTTAGGAGAAGTGTCCTTTTCTGTGTGACTTATTTCACTTAGAATCGTCGTACCTAAATCCACTCATCATGCTGCTACTAACCTTATGACATTGATTTCATGGCTGAGTGATATTCCATTGTACATAAGGACCACAACTTCTTTATCCATTTTTCTCTTTCCTGGGATATTTAAGGTGGAATGAAGTGGAGGTCCTTGTCAACAGAGCAGCCCTCAACTTTGGGGTGCTTGTGTCTTGCTGATTTTTCATTTTCCCAATTTATACCCCCATGAGTGGAAGTGCCCTATGCTCTCTAAGCTGTGTTTTTCAGATGTTTCAGGACACACCGTGCACTTCTCCAGAGTGGCTGTTGCCAATTTACATCCCGCCCATCAGCGTAGCAAGGCTCCCATTTCTCCATGGCCTGTCCTGCATTTCTGGTTTTGACACTTTTTTCAGCATGGCCCTTTTGACCGATGGGAAGCGAGACTTCTCTGTAGCGCTGATTTGCCTTTCCAGGTTGCTTGGTTGGCCAAAAAGGGCGTATGCGTTTTTTCCTGAATATATTCAGGAAAAAACGCATACGCCCTTTTTGGCCAAGGGCCTCATTGTCAACGTTTTGCCGCTTTTCATGTGCTTTAAAGGCGATTCGTATCTACCTCCTGAAATCTGTTTCGTGCAATTCTGCCTTGATTTCAAATCCTCTTCTTTGCCTTCCCTCAATATATTTGTGGACGAGAGTTATCATTTATAACTCTGCAGGTTTGTGAATTGCAGTGCCCTGAACCTCCATTTTACAACTCGCTTTTTTGGGAGCTGGCCGCAAAAGCGCAGGATGGCTTCAGGCCCTGTTCTGGTTCCGGGGGGCAGGCTGAGCCTGTGGTTAATTCTTCTTCCTGATGGGAAAATAGAGTGACCTGTGCCTGTCCCGACACCAAGAGCTAGTCTCTCGTTGGTTCCCCGTCTTCCCGTTCATCCTCAGGACAAATTGCAACCTGTACGGAACAGGAGGTTAAAGGTGCTGATGCTCCAAGTAGGGAGATTGCTAGTAAAGGGGCTGGAATGGCGAACCCGGGCACAAGGAGATGAGAAATGAGGTGCGTTTTAGAAACCTTTCCCCATCACACGGTGTACCATCTTCTGGGTTTCTCATGCATGTTTTCGATGTAGGAAGATGCCCTTGAAGCTGGAGATTTGGGACCCATGCGATGGGTACCACGCAGTATTCCTTTAAAGGGTCTGCGTTTGCTCACCCAACCTCACCAAACCTCTCAGCCCCAAGAGTGTCCACCCTTATGTCTCATCCAGCTGTGGGTCTAGATATGGTCAATCCAGGTTGCATCACAGCCCCTGAACTCATTGTGTAAGAATTTCTATCTCTTTCACTGTCGTTGTTTCATGGGTTTTTCAAAGTAATTTATTTTCATAATGGGGTTTAGCTGCTTTTCACGGCTGTGTTTATGCCGCTTTCCACCCACTTGACACACTAACAGAGAGATATCAATACATAGGCTTTAAGATTATTACTAGTCAGATATATTCTTGTGCGGTGAATAGGGCGTGTTGAGTCCAGTTCTCTGAGCAAGGAGTAGGTCTTGTCTACTACATATTGGGTTTATGGAACGGTATCTGAGCTAATTTGATACCCTTGTTTTATGTATCACCCCACCTCACCTTTCCCGTTAAGCAGCCATAGTGTGTTTTCTGCATGTGTGACTCTGTTCTGTTTTGTAATTCAGTTCAAGTGTAACGGTTTTTACATTCCCTCTATCAGTGATACCTTAGGAGAAGTGTCCTTTTCTGTGTGACTTATTTCACTTAGAATCGTCGTACCTAAATCCACTCATCATGCTGCTACTAACCTTATGACATTGATTTCATGGCTGAGTGATATTCCATTGTACATAAGGACCACAACTTCTTTATCCATTTTTCTCTTTCCTGGGATATTTAAGGTGGAATGAAGTGGAGGTCCTTGTCAACAGAGCAGCCCTCAACTTTGGGGTGCTTGTGTCTTGCTGATTTTTCATTTTCCCAATTTATACCCCCATGAGTGGAAGTGCCCTATGCTCTCTAAGCTGTGTTTTTCAGATGTTTCAGGACACACCGTGCACTTCTCCAGAGTGGCTGTTGCCAATTTACATCCCGCCCATCAGCGTAGCAAGGCTCCCATTTCTCCATGGCCTGTCCTGCATTTCTGGTTTTGACACTTTTTTCAGCATGGCCCTTTTGACCGATGGGAAGCGAGACTTCTCTGTAGCGCTGATTTGCCTTTCCAGGTTGCTTGGTTGGCCAAAAAGGGCGTATGCGTTTTTTCCTGAATATATTCAGGAAAAAACGCATACGCCCTTTTTTGGCCAAGGGCCTCATTGTCAACGTTTTGCCGCTTTTCATGTGCTTTAAAGGCGATTCGTATCTACCTCCTGAAATCTGTTTCGTGCAATTCTGCCTTGATTTCAAATCCTCTTCTTTGCCTTCCCTCAATATATTTGTGGACGAGAGTTATCATTTATAACTCTGCAGGTTTGTGAATTGCAGTGCCCTGAACCTCCATTTTACACCTCGCTTTTTTGGGAGCTGGCCGCAAAAGCGCAGGATGGCTTCAGGCCCTGTTCTGGTTCCGGGGGGCAGGCTGAGCCTGTGGTTAATTCTTCTTCCTGATGGGAAAATAGAGTGACCTGTGCCTGTCCCGACACCAAGAGCTAGTCTCTCGTTGGTTCCCCGTCTTCCCGTTCATCCTCAGGACAAATTGCAACCTGTACGGAACAGGAGGTTAAAGGTGCTGATGCTCCAAGTAGGGAGATTGCTAGTAAAGGGGCTGGAATGGCGAACCCGGGCACAAGGAGATGAGAAATGAGGTGCGTTTTAGAAACCTTTCCCCATCACACGGTGTACCATCTTCTGGGTTTCTCATGCATGTTTTCGATGTAGGAAGATGCCCTTGAAGCTGGAGATTTGGGACCCATGCGATGGGTACCACGCAGTATTCCTTTAAAGGGTCTGCGTTTGCTCACCCAACCTCACCAAACCTCTCAGCCCCAAGAGTGTCCACCCTTATGTCTCATCCAGCTGTGGGTCTAGATATGGTCAATCCAGGTTGCATCACAGCCCCTGAACTCATTGTGTAAGAATTTCTATCTCTTTCACTGTCGTTGTTTCATGGGTTTTTCAAAGTAATTTATTTTCATAATGGGGTTTAGCTGCTTTTCACGGCTGTGTTTATGCCGCTTTCCACCCACTTGACACACTAACAGAGAGATATCAATACATAGGCTTTAAGATTATTACTAGTCAGATATATTCTTGTGCGGTGAATAGGGCGTGTTGAGTCCAGTTCTCTGAGCAAGGAGTAGGTCTTGTCTACTACATATTGGGTTTATGGAACGGTATCTGAGCTAATTTGATACCCTTGTTTTATGTATCACCCCACCTCACCTTTCCCGTTAAGCAGCCATAGTGTGTTTTCTGCATGTGTGACTCTGTTCTGTTTTGTAATTCAGTTCAAGTGTAACGGTTTTTACATTCCCTCTATCAGTGATACCTTAGGAGAAGTGTCCTTTTCTGTGTGACTTATTTCACTTAGAATCGTCGTACCTAAATCCACTCATCATGCTGCTACTAACCTTATGACATTGATTTCATGGCTGAGTGATATTCCATTGTACATAAGGACCACAACTTCTTTATCCATTTTTCTCTTTCCTGGGATATTTAAGGTGGAATGAAGTGGAGGTCCTTGTCAACAGAGCAGCCCTCAACTTTGGGGTGCTTGTGTCTTGCTGATTTTTCATTTTCCCAATTTATACCCCCATGAGTGGAAGTGCCCTATGCTCTCTAAGCTGTGTTTTTCAGATGTTTCAGGACACACCGTGCACTTCTCCAGAGTGGCTGTTGCCAATTTACATCCCGCCCATCAGCGTAGCAAGGCTCCCATTTCTCCATGGCCTGTCCTGCATTTCTGGTTTTGACACTTTTTTCAGCATGGCCCTTTTGACCGATGGGAAGCGAGACTTCTCTGTAGCGCTGATTTGCCTTTCCAGGTTGCTTGGTTGGCCAAAAAGGGCGTATGCGTTTTTTCCTGAATATATTCAGGAAAAAACGCATACGCCCTTTTTGGCCAAGGGCATCATTGTCAACGTTTTGCCGCTTTTCATGTGCTTTAAAGGCGATTCGTATCTACCTCCTGAAATCTGTTTCGTGCAATTCTGCCTTGATTTCAAATCCTCTTCTTTGCCTTCCCTCAATATATTTGTGGACGAGAGTTATCATTTATAACTCTGCAGGTTTGTGAATTGCAGTGCCCTGAACCTCCATTTTACAACTCGCTTTTTTGGGAGCTGGCCGCAAAAGCGCAGGATGGCTTCAGGCCCTGTTCTGGTTCCGGGGGGCAGGCTGAGCCTGTGGTTAATTCTTCTTCCTGATGGGAAAATAGAGTGACCTGTGCCTGTCCCGACACCAAGAGCTAGTCTCTCGTTGGTTCCCCGTCTTCCCGTTCATCCTCAGGACAAATTGCAACCTGTACGGAACAGGAGGTTAAAGGTGCTGATGCTCCAAGTAGGGAGATTGCTAGTAAAGTGGCTGGAATGGCGAACCCGGGCACAAGGAGATGAGAAATGAGGTGCGTTTTAGAAACCTTTCCCCATCACACGGTGTACCATCTTCTGGGTTTCTCATGCATGTTTTCGATGTAGGAAGATGCCCTTGAAGCTGGAGATTTGGGACCCATGCGATGGGTACCACGCAGTATTCCTTTAAAGGGTCTGCGTTTGCTCACCCAACCTCACCAAACCTCTCAGCCCCAAGAGTGTCCACCCTTATGTCTCATCCAGCTGTGGGTCTAGATATGGTCAATCCAGGTTGCATCACAGCCCCTGAACTCATTGTGTAAGAATTTCTATCTCTTTCACTGTCGTTGTTTCATGGGTTTTTCAAAGTAATTTATTTTCATAATGGGGTTTAGCTGCTTTTCACGGCTGTGTTTATGCCGCTTTCCACCCACTTGACACACTAACAGAGAGATATCAATACATAGGCTTTAAGATTATTACTAGTCAGATATATTCTTGTGCGGTGAATAGGGCGTGTTGAGTCCAGTTCTCTGAGCAAGGAGTAGGTCTTGTCTACTACATATTGGGTTTATGGAACGGTATCTGAGCTAATTTGATACCCTTGTTTTATGTATCACCCCACCTCACCTTTCCCGTTAAGCAGCCATAGTGTGTTTTCTGCATGTGTGACTCTGTTCTGTTTTGTAATTCAGTTCAAGTGTAACGGTTTTTACATTCCCTCTATCAGTGATACCTTAGGAGAAGTGTCCTTTTCTGTGTGACTTATTTCACTTAGAATCGTCGTACCTAAATCCACTCATCATGCTGCTACTAACCTTATGACATTGATTTCATGGCTGAGTGATATTCCATTGTACATAAGGACCACAACTTCTTTATCCATTTTTCTCTTTCCTGGGATATTTAAGGTGGAATGAAGTGGAGGTCCTTGTCAACAGAGCAGCCCTCAACTTTGGGGTGCTTGTGTCTTGCTGATTTTTCATTTTCCCAATTTATACCCCCATGAGTGGAAGTGCCCTATGCTCTCTAAGCTGTGTTTTTCAGATGTTTCAGGACACACCGTGCACTTCTCCAGAGTGGCTGTTGCCAATTTTACATCCCGCCCATCAGCGTAGCAAGGCTCCCATTTCTCCAT
The DNA here is from genome assembly GCF_965194805.1 of Balaenoptera borealis. Taxonomy (NCBI): domain Eukaryota; kingdom Metazoa; phylum Chordata; class Mammalia; order Artiodactyla; family Balaenopteridae; genus Balaenoptera; species Balaenoptera borealis. The sequence continues at coordinate 1,941 of NW_028122561.1, read as the reverse complement.
GGCCTGTCCTGCATTTCTGGTTTTGACACTTTTTTCAGCATGGCCCTTTTGACCGATGGGAAGCGAGACTTCTCTGTAGCGCTGATTTGCCTTTCCAGGTTGCTTGGTTGGCCAAAAAGGGCGTATGCGTTTTTTTCCTGAATATATTCAGGAAAAAACGCATACGCCCTTTTTGGCCAAGGGCCTCATTGTCAACGTTTTGCCGCTTTTCATGTGCTTTAAAGGCGATTCGTATCTACCTCCTGAAATCTGTTTCGTGCAATTCTGCCTTGATTTCAAATCCTCTTCTTTGCCTTCCCTCAATATATTTGTGGACGAGAGTTATCATTTATAACTCTGCAGGTTTGTGAATTGCAGTGCCCTGAACCTCCATTTACACCTCGCTTTTTTGGGAGCTGGCCGCAAAAGCGCAGGATGGCTTCAGGCCCTGTTCTGGTTCCGGGGGGCAGGCTGAGCCTGTGGTTAATTCTTCTTCCTGATGGGAAAATAGAGTGACCTGTGCCTGTCCCGACACCAAGAGCTAGTCTCTCGTTGGTTCCCCGTCTTCCCGTTCATCCTCAGGACAAATTGCAACCTGTACGGAACAGGAGGTTAAAGGTGCTGATGCTCCAAGTAGGGAGATTGCTAGTAAAGTGGCTGGAATGGCGAACCCGGGCACAAGGAGATGAGAAATGAGGTGCGTTTTAGAAACCTTTCCCCATCACACGGTGTACCATCTTCTGGGTTTCTCATGCATGTTTTCGATGTAGGAAGATGCCCTTGAAGCTGGAGATTTGGGACCCATGCGATGGGTACCACGCAGTATTCCTTTAAAGGGTCTGCGTTTGCTCACCCAACCTCACCAAACCTCTCAGCCCCAAGAGTGTCCACCCTTATGTCTCATCCAGCTGTGGGTCTAGATATGGTCAATCCAGGTTGCATCACAGCCCCTGAACTCATTGTGTAAGAATTTCTATCTCTTTCACTGTCGTTGTTTCATGGGTTTTTCAAAGTAATTTATTTTCATAATGGGGTTTAGCTGCTTTTCACGGCTGTGTTTATGCCGCTTTCCACCCACTTGACACACTAACAGAGAGATATCAATACATAGGCTTTAAGATTATTACTAGTCAGATATATTCTTGTGCGGTGAATAGGGCGTGTTGAGTCCAGTTCTCTGAGCAAGGAGTAGGTCTTGTCTACTACATATTGGTTTATGGAACGGTATCTGAGCTAATTTGATACCCTTGTTTTATGTATCACCCCACCTCACCTTTCCCGTTAAGCAGCCATAGTGTGTTTTCTGCATGTGTGACTCTGTTCTGTTTTGTAATTCAGTTCAAGTGTAACGGTTTTTACATTCCCTCTATCAGTGATACCTTAGGAGAAGTGTCCTTTTCTGTGTGACTTATTTCACTTAGAATCGTCGTACCTAAATCCACTCATCATGCTGCTACTAACCTTATGACATTGATTTCATGGCTGAGTGATATTCCATTGTACATAAGGACCACAACTTCTTTATCCATTTTTCTCTTTCCTGGGATATTTAAGGTGGAATGAAGTGGAGGTCCTTGTCAACAGAGCAGCCCTCAACTTTGGGGTGCTTGTGTCTTGCTGATTTTTCATTTTCCCAATTTATACCCCCATGAGTGGAAGTGCCCTATGCTCTCTAAGCTGTGTTTTTCAGATGTTTCAGGACACACCGTGCACTTCTCCAGAGTGGCTGTTGCCAATTTACATCCCGCCCATCAGCGTAGCAAGGCTCCCATTTCTCCATGGCCTGTCCTGCATTTCTGGTTTTGACACTTTTTTCAGCATGGGCCCTTTTGACCGATGGGAAGCGAGACTTCTCTGTAGCGCTGATTTGCCTTTCCAGGTTGCTTGGTTGGCCAAAAAGGGCGTATGCGTTTTTTCCTGAATATATTCAGGAAAAAACGCATACGCCCTTTTTGGCCAAGG